>NW_012102965.1:755566-756413 GCF_000951045.1 Mandrillus leucophaeus | reverse complement strand
GTCCTGCGTCCTAACAACCATACTGGGCTGCCTCCCAACACCTTCACTTTGCAAGGAAATCAGGCTTTGGTTGGTTTTCTTTCACTGTAGCTGAGCTGTCTCTTATACACATCTAGATGTGTATAAGAGACAGATTTCAACAGTCTCCATTCCCACCGAGGAAAAGCCTCATGGTGAATGGCATTTTTGGAAGTCCATGTCTCTACTGTCACTCAACATCAAGTCACTGCAGCCCCTGGGCATTCCTCTATGTTCTCAGGACCCCAGACTGTGATTCTCAGCAGAGAAATAGGCCCTCAGGTCTGGCTGCTACCCCCTCCTTCCCTCTGCTCACCTCCAATTTAGTCAGAATTGGCTCTGCTGGCCCAGTCCCTGCAGATATCCTGGATGCAAACTACCTGCCGGCCTGGCTTCTGCGTACCGCTTCCCTGGAGTCTCTCTTTGGGATATTGCACAAACTGCTCTAAGACCCAAAGCTGATGCTCATTAGAGACCACTCCTCAGCTGCAGCAGCCTTTCAGCTTGAATTCTTACCCCCTTATTTTCCGAGATTCCAAGGTTTTGTTTACCCCCGTGAGCAGGCTGCCTCTCAGACCATTGCTAGAAACACTGTGCCTTGGTTTATCATCAACAGAGTCAACCAAGATGACTGCCTAGCGAAGGCCTTTCCCACACTGAATTTCCTTAGTTATAGATAATTATGTTTTTGAGATAGGGTCTTGCTCTAGTGATTAGACTGGAGTGCAGTGCACAATCGCCATTCACTGCCGCCTTGGCCTCCTGGGCTAAGGTGATCCTCCTGCCTCAGCCTCCTGAGTAGCTAGGACTACAGGCAAATGCCACCATG
>NW_012102965.1:735176-754051 GCF_000951045.1 Mandrillus leucophaeus | reverse complement strand
ACCTCTTTCTATGTGAAAACCATCAAAGGGTTTATTGTCTCAAAGTAACTTAGGTTGTGAGATCTCAGAACTATTTAGAGAACTAGACTAACTTTATTGTTTAGAATGAAAAGATAATTATTTAGCATGATGCTGTGGGAAGCTGAGAGTGGCCAAAACTATGACCAAAATGTGAAGTAAGAACAGAGTAAAAGTACAGAGTAAAAGAGGACATTATAGTATTGGCTGATTTGAGAATTACAAAGATTTGGGGAAATCCATATTGCTCATATTATTCACATATTCAGAAAATGTGTACAATAGAATATTATAATGACAGTTAGATATAAATTTAATTTAAAAATATCAAGTCCAGGTGCAGTGGCTCACACCTACAATCCCAGCACTTTGAGAGGCTGAGGTGAAAGGATCGTTTAAGACCAAGAGTTCAAGACCAGCCTAGGCAACTAGGCAACATAGGGAGACCCTGTCTCTATATTGCCTAGGCTGGTCTTGAACTCTTGGCCTTAAATGATCCTTTTGTTTAAAAAATAAAAACATTAGGTGGGCACTGTGGTATGTATTTGTAGTCCTAGCTATTTAGGAGATTAAGGTGGGAGGATCACTTGAGTCCAGGAGTTTCAGGCTGCAGTGAGCTATGATTGCATGACTATACTTTGGCCTGGGTGACCGAGCAAGACCCTGTCTCTTAAAAAATCAAATATGCAAAACATAGCTCTTTGAAAAGCGCTGGACATTCAGGAGAGATGAGAGGTTTATACTGGGTTTAATATGTTGGGAATGCACATTCTGTGTCCTCTTATACAAGAATGTGCCTGAAATATGCCCCATTCTTAGAGGGTTTCAGTTAAGTAAACCACGTGTTTTATGGGATAGCAAACAATTGATGCTAATTTCTTTTTCTCCTCAGCAGCTGTTTCAATTCATGTACACAATCTATCAGTAAGTTCTCTAGCTTGTCAGCTTCACGAACTCTATAGAGAGAAATAACACAAAACAAGGAAAAATGGAAGACTGCAAACAATAAGTCACATTTCCTGGGTTCTTACTCTGGCAGGCACTTCACATCATGCCATTTAATCCTCACAACAACCATGTGAGGTAGGCTCTCTTACCATCCCATTTTACAAATGAAGTAACTGAAGAGTTAGAGATGAAAAGTAACTTAGCCCCAGTCACACAGTCAGTGTGTGGCAGAGCTAGGATTTTAAACCTACTTTTGAACCTAATGTTCTTAATCATTGTTTGTTTTACTGCCCCCAAACACAGTAGGGTTTGAAAATGGCCAAGTGTGAATCTACAAAGGCCCCATCTCTGATTGCTAAGAAAACGAACAGTCACTTCATGTGGAGTCCAAGCTTTGCCATCTGATGATGCTTAACACACGGGTCCTGTACTGTTGTAGGGAATGTCACGAGCTAACAAATGAAAAGCAAGAAAAGAGAATTTCCTTAGATTAAGTGGGAATTTATACCCAGAACATGGATATTTCTCAAGCCAAAAGGAAAACCAAATAATTAACATTGAGTGAAAAATGTAATGAAAAGCAAAAATCAAATCAAACCACACCCATAAAAGTTACCTAGGGCTGAAGAAATAAATCAGAAAATAAACAGAAGAAAATCTGTCTCCCTCATGAAACGTGGTTACGGGGAGGTACTCTGAACCACACAGCTGTCAATATTTCTGTGGATCATGAATAACCTCTCAATTGTCTGGGCAGTTGAAGATGAACTGCTCCTGTCTCTGTTCATAGAGCAGTTTCTAGGTATGCGGGTATCACACCCGGGCTTTCATCTTTTAAGACTTTTGAGTTCTAAGCCTGTGTGTTTCTTCCTTTACATCACTCTTCCTTTTAGGAAGATTAGAAAAACATGTATGTTTTCTCACTTTGTTCCCCAGACCATTTGTTCTTTCATTTTTCTTAAAATGCTCTCCACTTTCAAGAGCTTTCTGTACTAAAAAAAAGTGCTCTCACATACTTGACCTATAGGTTTGAAGAACCACCCAGAGACATATTTAAGAGTTAGCTTTGAGATTTCTGAAAATAGAAATTATATTCTTAAAGTACTTGTAAAGAGAGAAGTCATAAATAGTGGTGACAGCAATCCAATTTAGGGGAGAGGAGAACTATCTCAAAAGTTCTGAAACTTTAAAGAAATATTAACAAAGAGGTTATCAAATAGTTCAAAGAAATACCAATAAACTGAAAATTTCAAGAAATCAATACACTAAATGATCAAAATAACCATTAAAAATGTTGATAAGGACTTAATGAGAAAATTTACCTCACCAAAACCATTTACTGTAATGCTACAAGCCTCCCAATTTTATGATTTATGGCCAATATTTTATACTGCCCCTTTCTTTTTTCCATAATGAAAACAGATTTATGGTATAAAAGCTAGTGGAAACCCAGAAGAGAATTTATGCATTTTTGAATCCAAAACTAAAAAGGAACAGATGAGTATAAAATACCACTATTATATTCATCATCATTATTGTCTGTTTTTATTAAGGCCACTGCCTTTTCCAGGCACGTAGGACACTTTTAAAATAAAATTGCTCCATGTTTAAACTTAAAGACTTGGTACAATTGACTTGCAGAAGCAATTGCTCTTCTGAACGTTTATTATCCCTTGGACCCAAATCATGTAAAGCCTTGGACTGCTTGATTCAAAGGCAAATGTTACGGTAACGCTTTCTCATTCTCAATTCTACAGAGTAAGTAGATTTCATTGTGAAATAGAATGGTTTGTTCAGTCGGCATTTTTGGAGTTTTGGATTGATTTGCCTCATCTGGGAATTGGAGTACAGGAGCAATGAACAAGGTAGAGTTTACGCAGAAACCAAATACTTTCTTTAGGATGATTGAAAGGAAATTTTTTACTTATGTGACTTGTGAGGTGAGTTATCAGGTTGTGTGGGCTAGGAAAAAAGCTCTCCACTCGTTAGTCTTCATACTCACTTAGTTTTACACAGTGAGTTATAAGTGCTCTTTTTTGGCCAGGTGCGGTGGCTCAGGCCTATAATCTCAGCACTTTGGGAGGCTGCGGTGGACAGATCACTTGAGTTCAGGAGTTTGAGACCAGCCTGGCCACTATGGGGATACACTGTCTCTGCTAAAAATACAAAGATTACCCGGGCATGGTGGCACGCGCCTGTGGTCCCAACTACTTGGGAGGCTGAGGCGGGGGGATGGCTTGAGCCCAGGAGGTGGAGGTTGCAGTAAGCCAAGATCACACCACTGCATTCCAGCCTGGGCAACAGAGTGAGACTCTGTCTCAACAACAACAAACAACAACAACGACAACATACATTTTTTTTTTAACCAAATAGTTTTCCTTTTAGTTTTGGGGGAAGTGTATCAGGTAAATAACAGACATAATTTTCCACCTTTGTCCTATTTCAACAGTCTCCATTCCCACCGAGGAAAAGCCTCATGGTGAATGGCATTTTTGGAAGTCCATGTCTCTACTGTCACTCAACATCAAGTCACTGCAGCCCCTGGGCATTCCTCTATGTTCTCAGGACCCCAGACTGTGATTCTCAGCAGAGAAATAGGCCCTCAGGTCTGGCTGCTACCCCCTCCTTCCCTCTGCTCACCTCCAATTTAGTCAGAATTGGCTCTGCTGGCCCAGTCCCTGCAGATATCCTGGATGCAAACTACCTGCCGGCCTGGCTTCTGCGTACCGCTTCCCTGGAGTCTCTCTTTGGGATATTGCACAAACTGCTCTAAGACCCAAAGCTGATGCTCATTAGAGACCACTCCTCAGCTGCAGCAGCCTTTCAGCTTGAATTCTTACCCCCTTATTTTCCGAGATTCCAAGGTTTTGTTTACCCCCGTGAGCAGGCTGCCTCTCAGACCATTGCTAGAAACACTGTGCCTTGGTTTATCATCAACAGAGTCAACCAAGATGACTGCCTAGCGAAGGCCTTTCCCACACTGAATTTCCTTAGTTATAGATAATTATGTTTTTGAGATAGGGTCTTGCTCTAGTGATTAGACTGGAGTGCAGTGCACAATCGCCATTCACTGCCGCCTTGGCCTCCTGGGCTAAGGTGATCCTCCTGCCTCAGCCTCCTGAGTAGCTAGGACTACAGGCAAATGCCACCATGCCCATCTATTTTTTTTTTTTTTTTTTTTTTTTTTTTGTAAAGATGGGGTTTTACCAGAAGAATATGTTTTTAGCACTTACTATGTATCTGGCTCCATGTGTTCACATTTCTGCACCTCAGTTTCAGAAATAGAACTGCTTTAGGCACAATTCCAAAAGCAAAAAGCCTGAATATTTGTTGGGGTGAGAGTGCTTCAAAACCAAGTCCATATTTGGCAAGGACTGACCAGAGAGAGGTCAATTTCTTCCTAACGGCCCAGTCCAGACAGCATCCTGGGCATGCGCTTCTTTTCACCACAGTCCACTTCTCGCTGAGTGATTAAGATATTTCTAGATAAAGTAAAATTCTTCTTTTAGTCCTTTGAGTGTCCAAGGCAGATCTTGTTTTCTGCAATTCTTTGCTCCTGCAGCCACACTGTACAATTCCAGGGGTGCTGTTCATGTGATAGATAAGTCTAAGACAGGGCGGTGCTTCTCAAACAGTCTCTGGCAAAAGACCAGTTTTTAAAAAAATTCAAATCCATCAAGAGCCAAATGTTTGTAAAGAAAATTATTAGAAAATTAAAGGAGAAAAACATAAGCCCCTGTTTTAAAAATTGATTCAACCGATATAAAATTACTCATGTCAATTTGCCAGAAGAGTTTTTAATGCTTAATTTCAATTTTTTATGTCTTTCTTTGAGCACTGGTGACAAGTTTCTGGACCACTCCCAGTCAACAGGCCACCCTTACAGGTCTAGGTCATAGATTCTGTGCGAATGGTGCCCCCTACCGGTGTGCAGTGCAGTTTAACTGAATGTCAGAGAATGACTGCAGAAAGTATACAAATGTCAAAAAAAAAAAAAAAAAAATGTGGGCAGCAAGAACTCTCAAATGAGGCTTTGGCATGATAGGCAAATTAATGGATTATAGACAAAATACAGGCATTACTGTCCTTATTTCAACCTTATAGCTGAGCCTGGAGACCAATTTGGAGTTGGGACTTCACATTCATGCTCGTTAGTGATTCAGTGCCACTGGCAGCGAATGAGACCTTTTTCAGTTAATTCAGATATTCTGGCTGAAGTCCAACCCGGGTAATTGCCTCGGCCTACATGAATGTCTCCCACCACTGAAATTATACTTCCTCTCTTAAACTACCGTGTAATATCACAGTCTGCCTTTGAATAGCTGCCACTGTAAGCTTTAGAGGTAACTACCCTTTCCTGCCAGGTAAAACAATTTTAAAATGCACTGTGTGTGTGTACGCATGTGTGTAAGTATTTCTCTATGAGGCTTATGAACATATAAATGGCTTCTCAAGGAAGAAACTGTTAGGCAAATGTACCGTCAGATTGACACTTTTATTAGAACTAGAGTTTCACTGGACATTTGCACAACAAGGCTGAGGGGACCACGGAACTGAGTTTTCTGTAAATCAGATGTGAATGGCAATAATTGCAGGGTTGGGATAGGCATGATTAAATGCATGGGTTTTAAATTGAGATTTTAGTTTGATTATAGATATTTCGTGGGACAGCATCATTAAAAAGAGACTTAAAAGAGTTTTAAGAAAAGTTTAGGGCATACATCTATTCAAGGCTTCCACCCTCTCCACAATTTTGGTGCTTCTATTCTTTTCTTGTACAGTTGGTGTAAAAAGGGCTGTAAAAGTATAACTCTCTGAATATTCATTTAAAAATAAAAATAGTTTCTTAGATATTTTTTTCCTTTTTGAGTCTGATTCCACATTGTTGTCAGTCATTTTTCTAACACATGTTCTTGATATGTTGATGAAATACACTGGTCATCATGATTGCTCATTAGAGTAAGTCTGGACTCCTGGGCATTCAAGACCCTACAGGAGGATCTGTCCCTATTTCAATTACCCAACATCATCTTCATTACATCCCAGTATGAACTTTCACCAGAGTTCTGCTCATCAAAGAACTTCTCTAACTGGCTCTAGCCCTTCTCACTTCTAAGGTCTCATGACTTACAGAGCTACTCAAAGTGGGAAATCCTTTCCCCCTTCTCTGTCCCTTTAGCCTTAAATCCTTGTCCACCTTTAATCTCACCTTTGGGCGATTCTTTTCCTAAGTTCCTCTCACTTTTATTTGCATCATAGGATTTAGACTTTAAGGACATCTCTCTTTTAATATTTACTGGCTATTTCATGTGCATGAACTCCACCTTCCTAATGAAATGATGTACTCTTCACAGGCATGAGTGAAATAAAAATATATAATTTTCCCCCTCCTTGTTGTACAGAAAGCCTGGGTAATCCTCCCCTCCACTTCCCATTTGTCACTCCTGTCTCCTCTGTTACCTGGGGGAAGTTGTGCCATAAAGACACCATACTGCCTTCTTAGGTATTTTTTGTTGTTATTGGTTTTTTTTTTTTTTTTTTTTTACCCTTAGAAGCATCATTGGCTATTGTGAATGCCTAGACAACAGACTGGCAAACCTTTTCTGTAAAGAGCCAGACAGTAAATATGTTAGGCTTTGCAGGCTACATGATCTCTGTTGAAACTACTCAACTCTGTCCTTCCAATGCAAAAGCAGCCGCTGAGAATGCTGAAACCAATGAGTGTGGCTATGTTCCAATAACATTTTATAGACATTAAAATTTGAATTTTGTACAACTCCTACATGTTACAAAACAGTATTCTTCTTTTAACATTTTAAGACATTTAAAAATGTAAAAACTATCCTTAGCTCAAGAGCCATACAAAAGCAGATGGTGGACTGAATTTGGCAAGAGCCATGGTTTGCTGACCTCTGACCTAGATCACTGTTTGCTAAGTCGTGGTCTCTAAACATCTGCATCAAAATCACTTAGGGTTAAGAGTTGATAGAAAATATAAATTATGGAAGCAGTGAAGGAGAATTTCTGAAGAAATGAAGGCTATTAACCAATAATTGTGGCTCACCACATCAAGAATGGTTAAGATGGGCTGGCCTTTGGAGTTAGTATTTAGGAATCAGTAAGCAAGATTCTAACAGGAAGGGGGAAGGATAAAGCAGGTTCCTTCGAGACCCGTTTCATAAGACTCACAACCCAAGAGGGGCAGCATCAACAGCAGAGACTCCATGCTTGAAATCAGCATTTTAGAAATTTTTTAGATGCTGAAAATACAAAACTCAGGGTTTCCGAGTGTTTACATTTAAAAAGACTTGTTATTGAGAATATCAGTAGATGTGGCAAATCTTTATTTAACTTGAAGTCAGTGAAAGTAGAAATATACTCATGGGGAAGGAAAAAATACTCATTAAATACAATGTACATGAGACTAAAATGTAACTAAGAAATGATCTTTATGATTCTGCCCACACTGAAAACCTCTGTAGCTGAGGCCTTTGTTACCTATGGTGAATTCCGGAGTAATTGTTTCATTATGAAGAAACAGTTTTGAAGGGCAGATATAACATATTTCTTAGATAACTTCATTTACCTAATACACTAGATTATAACATAAACATCTTCTAGGAAGGTGGAAACCATCTGGAATCTCGTGCCCACAAGGGCCTTTCGGCCAGTGTAAATCAATTGAGGTTGGAATCTGGCTCTGCCTGAGTAGAGTAGATTTGATGGTTTCTGATCTATTGACCGTCATTATACACATTTTGCAACTTATTCTCAAACTCAAAAGAAATGGATGAGGGGAGCGAATGGGAATGGCCTGTTAAACGGGGGTTCTAACTTCCAACACCAGCCAAGATTTATGGAGCACAGGTTTTGCACCAGGCACTGTGCTAAGTGCTCTATGTGGATTTTCTTGTTTAGTGCTCGTAATTAGCACACTGATAGCTACATTAGAGGTAAGGAAACTGAGGTTTGGAGATCCTAAGACACATGTGGCAGATCACACAGGCCAAGTGAACACCAAGATTTGAACTCGGGTCCTGCGTCCTAACAACCATACTGGGCTGCCTCCCAACACCTTCACTTTGCAAGGAAATCAGGCTTTGGTTGGTTTTCTTTCACTGTAGCTGAGGAAGAAATCAGATACTGGGCTCTGTATAGATTCTGGACAAATGGATTGAGCTTCACATCAAAAGGCCAGCATTACGGTGTGGCACTGTGCGAGGTCAGGAGGACACAGCCTGTGGTCCTGCAAGGACACTGAGCCTGTGTGACAGCTCTGGATCACTCTGCCAAGGAGGGATAGGCTGTTTTGGCCAACTTTTACGGTAATGTTTGTTTTGGAACCAGTAAGCCAGGTTCCTAATAGGAAGGGACAATGACAGAGAAGGGTCTTTGTGATCTATCTTACAAGACCTCCAACCAAAGCGGGAGACACCAATAGAGGTCACTGCAGGTGTCATAAGAGAGAGCTCCTGGATTCTGGCAGAAATGGCCAAGAATGTCAGGTGAAAACTGAGACTCCAGACACAGACTCAGAGGATCTCTAGCCATTCTTGGCCAAGAGGTCCACCAACATCTAGTAAACAGGGATTAGTGACCCACAGAAAAACCACAATTAGAACATGGTTCTAATAAACATTCAGTTAACAGTGCCTACGTTAACTGTTAGTAAACTGCATATATCTGAATCAACGCATTCTCCCTTTTTTTAGTCCTTATTAATTTCTCAAGTTAAAGAATGCCTTCAAGTATCGCTCAGGGGAATAGCACTAGAACTAATTAGACCAAACACTGTGCTCATCTCATCATGCCTGATGAGGCAGAGCAGAAAAATTCTCCCTAACACTCAAGGGCACTGTTTTGAATTGCAATAAAGTGTTTTCAGACATTTTGGAGTTAAGAGTATAATGCTACTTTTATAATATAACACTGATAATTTAAAGTCTACATAGGGTATACAGAATTATTTTTATAGCATAATATAGTATTTCTAAAGGATGAGAGTGATAAGCCCATTTTCAAATCCCTTCCTTTAGAATATGATTTTATTTCTCTATTACAATCCATATTGTTAAGCATTTTACCAGAGGTGTATATAAGTTTTAAAAACTGTGTTGCTAGTGAATATGCAATTGTTTTTTTTTTTAAAAGAATAACTTTTGTCTTACACATGTGAAACTGAAGTTCACATTTTTCATCTATCAGTCTGATACTTGTTTTTAATGATTTTCCAAATTTTGGAAGGAGTCAATTGAGATTCTAGGCTCATAAGCTAAAATATCAAAGAGGACCTCCTTATTTATCGACACTTTGAGGGGCAGCTTGGGTAATTCATTCTTCTGCGGTACAAAGAGAAACAACTGGAAGGCCCCTATTTCATTAGCCTGATGCCAGCTCAGATTCTGGGCATCTTTTGGTTTCTGTAAAAACCCTGGAAGTGTGACTTTCCTTCCATGTGACTGACTGTCTCAGAAGTTGACTTGTTCACAGTTTCCTCATGTGCCTTCCTCAGGCAGTATTTTAGCGTGTTCAGAAGCATCACTAATTGATTTTCACAAACTCCTGCAGTTCAGAGACGTTTGTTGAAATAAGCTTTCTCAGGAGCCTTGGGGAGGGTGGTCTTTAGGAATTTCATATAAATCTCTTCCACTAAATTAGGGGATTGTGTCACTGGGCCAGGATCAGTCGTTCAAGGGTCAGCCCGCATGCTGGAATATGCAAACTTTCATTTGAATGTGAATCACTTGGGAGATCATGTTGAAATGTATATAATGATTCAATAGGGTCTAAAGTGGGATACAAAATGACTTGGCCTCCCAGGTACTGAGGACCACACCTTAAGGAGCCAGGTGCTGCCATAAGGTTACTGAGAAGACTCAGCAAGCCTTGCCTGCAGCCGAAAGAAAAGATAGGGGCAACAAGAGTAGAGAAGCTAACTGGTGGTGGGAAAGGGTCAGAATAGTCCTCCAGCGAGAGGAATACTCCTAGGAATTCTGGATGGGATGGGTTTTGGGATTTTGTGCCTGTCCCCCACAGCAGGGTGTTTTCACATTCCTGGTCCCTGGGCTCTAAACGCCAGTAAGAATCCGATCAGTACAACAACTGATGAAAAACAGCTTCAACGAAAAACAAATTCCATTCATGCATTCTTGAAATTAAAATGATATCTGACAGATTCTTAATGTTTTATTTCACCAGACAAGTACTGTAACACTTTTATGCATCCCTAAATGTTTTTTTTTTTTTAACTGGACAAATATGGTGAGTTCTTCCACTGTATGTTACTGGCACCATCTTCAAATAACCTCCCTCAAGTTTGCTAACATAAATGAAAAGGTCCTCCCTCCATCCCTAACCCTGAAGTAAACAAGCTCTCTTTTCCCTCACTTGATCCTTTTCCCTTTGTTGGACACAAAGGGAAGTCTTTGAAGGGACTTTATGCTGAGGAAAGAATGTAATTTGGACATGTTGGAAACTTAGGGTATGGTAGAAGTCCAGTTGTTGACTGAATAGCTGGACTTGTCTTCTTAAGCCTGCAATGTAGTTCTTACAAGTATATTTTTAAGGATTTTTACTTCCAAGTCTAATATAGAGGGGTTTTTCCCCCCCATAATACAACCTCAAAATGACCCTGGATAGTTACAAATGCATCCCTGGTGTTTGGGGGAGGGTGGGATGGCTTTGAATCAGGAACATTGTTAAGAGGTATTCCACAAGAAAAAAAAAATCCACAAAGGCCAAAAAGCAAGGAATCAACATATTTTAAAGGTATATTGTTGGAAAGTAGGTAGCTTCAAACAAAACTGGTGAGCAAACTCATTAATTTAATAGTATTTCTGACAAGAGCAAATAGTAAAACACTGTTTGCTAGACACTAAAATATATTCATGTAGGAACAATGTAATCTTGCTTGTATCCTCTGTTAATAGGATGATCCTTAGTTCATGAACAAATAGAAGTTGAAAGTTATATATGACTGTGTTGCTGGGTTTATAACAATTTTTAAAACTGCAGTATAATTAGGCCAGATAACATGGTTTTATAATATAAAAACATAATACTAAATTTATTCATGTTTCACAATATATGTGAGCAAGGCTATTTGGGGGAACACATTGTGCCCTCAATTACCAGGTAATTGTTGTGTGGACTCAGAGATTCGGTGATCATTTGGTGTGTGCGGGTAAGGTGAAATTACTTGGTCTAGCACTCCATTTACAATTTATTAAAGGACTAGGCATCTTTCAGTACAGAAAGCACAATGTGTCTGAGAAGTTCTGAAGAAAAATGGTAACCCTGATGTTATGACTTAACAACAAACCTGGACCTGAAGAAATGATAAGGATTCTTACAGGGCTGTTGGGAAAATGTGAGGTGCTGGGACAGTATTTCTGGAAGAAGTAATGTCTGACCTGAATTCACAAGGATAAATAGAAATTTGCCAAAACACGTAGGTTTTTAAGATAGGAAGAAATACTTTGCAATGACAAAGATATATAAAACGACAGCTCTTTGCTACTAGGAGAATATAAATGCCATGAAGGCAGAGGTTTTTATATGTTTTGTTCACTGCTGTATTAAAGAGCTTCAAGTGGTATCTGAAACACAGTAGAGGATCAGTGAATATTTATGGAATGAAGAATGAGTTAATTGTGATGAGTCAGGTGAGATGAGGCTAAAGAGACTGGTGTGTACCAGATGATGAAAAATTTGGATGTAAGAGAAAAGGTCTGATCTTTGCCTTCTAGAGGCCATGGAGAACCACGGAGGTGTATTAAGAGGGGGAAATAAAATAGTAAAAGTAGATGCAATCATGTGGGTGGCCACGATTGTGGTGGTGAGGTTACAGAGTGATAAAACAAAAAGGTTAACAAGCAACACAAGCTGGGAAATCTCAGTTTTTGAGGAGTGGACAAAGAATGCACTAAAGGAGTCTGAAAAGATGCAGAGAACTAGGAAGACCTCTAGAAGATACGAGCATCCCAGAAGCCTTAGGAGGAAATATTCTGGAAGAAATGAGAAATATTCATTTGACAAATAGAAAGCCAACAGAGAGAGCATTTCCAACAGTGGGATGGGGACTGAAACTAGACAGCAGTAGATTGAGAGGTGCAAGGTAGAAAAGGAAGTCAGATGTTAAGTAAAGTCTATTCCTCCAAGAATCACTATCTTTCTGATTTATGGTGGGGTAAATGTAGGCCCATACTTGGATAATCTTTCAAGAAAGTTGGCCCAGGATGACAGAAAAGAGAAAAAGCCATGGCCGGAGGGGAAAGCAGAATCAATAAAAAGTTCTCAAATAATGGGGTAAATTAGAGCAGGTGTATAGGCTAAAGGTGAGGTGCCTGAAGAAAAAGTAAGTTATAACAGGGTCCAGGATAAAGGGAAAGATGATGAAGTGGTTCCCTGAGTGACTAAGAGTGACTTCCTTCCAGAGCAAGGTGAAGTTAGTGTCTTTGAGTAGAGGACCTATAAATTTTCTTTTGAAGCCAGAGGGAAAGAAGGATGGGCCTAGGTAGAAGGTAGTTTCCTTAGCATGAGGGAGAGAAACTTATCTGTAAGTACTTGGGATGGTGGCATATTAAATTAGCTTCAGCTATATGTGGATCTAATGCATGTGTTTTAGTGGTCATGAATGTTTTCATTTTATATTCTTTATATAGGTTTGCAGATTTACATGCCAAGTGGCAAGTGGGATATAGCAGGCCCTGCAAATCACTTTAGATCACTGGCAAGTGTGGTATGGGGAGGTTTTTGACATATGAAAAAAAAAATACATAGCTAAAATGCAGTATTAATCCCAAATTTATAGCCATTTAACTATAATGGATTCATCTATGCTTCCCTTGCTAAATTGTATTCCAAATATTTAGTGGAAGTATCACTTTGGTACAACATTTTCCAATCTACTAGCAGAAGATGCTTTGTAACATAAAACTGCTTCTGAACTGAAATGCATTATAATGCTCATTACAACCCACTCTCCTGGAAATATAAAACAGATTTATCTAATGCACTACAAAATTCTCCATAAATATACCACACAATATGAAATAACGTTAATTAGGAGGATAGGCACAACATAATACATTTTCTTTAAATTTTAGAGCAATTTGCATAACTTTCATTAATGTGGGATAATAACTGCAATTATTTCCATTTGCACTTTTTGGTAGAATTTATATTCATTATAAGTGTATGGTTTCATATTCCACAGTATGAAAAATGAACATGATTTTATAAGGCTTTATAGCAAGATACTGCTATAGGTGATTTCATTCATTTACTCAAAAAGTAAGAGCCTACTCATGCAGGCACTGTGATTCAACAGGCTTCATGGCAAAATTTTCAGTTAGCCATCTGGAATTCTCTTGTACATAACTTTAATTGCACCTAGTCCATTTAAATTTCTGCTCTCATGCATAAGCAATGAACACTCCAACAGCAGAGCACATTTTTGACATGACCAGCATAATTTCTAAAATAAAATTTATTACAGTATAGTGGCAGAGAGTGAGGAATGTGATTTTTTTTTTAATTTAAGTTTTAAAATTTATAGAACCAGGGGAATTTGAGACTTACTTGGCAAAGTTATTGTATACTGGTTATTTTTAGATTTGAGTTTTGCTTTTTAAAAAAGTCTCCAATGAAAGAGAGTAAGATTCCCTCCCTCCACTTAAAAATAATTTGAATAAACTGATTGAACATATTTTACATAATAGTAAATTTGACCATCCTCCTGTAGCTTTAGAATTGTTGGCTGTAACCATTACTACTAGTTTTTCTTCTTCCCTCTGCCATTTGTTGAAATCCCAAATTTTGCTACTGCCATGTTTTGTCTAAGGTAAGTAAATTTTGGGCTGCATGCTTAATGAAAGTACTGCTGTTGATTAGAAGGGGTCAGGAAATAGGTTTATAGAAAAATACATAGTAAACAAACTGTTTGATATGGTTTGGCTGTGTCCCCACCCAAGTCTCATCTTGAATTGTAGTTCCCATAATCTCCACGTGTCATGGGAGGTAATTTTATCATGAGGACTGTTACCCCCATGCTGTTCTTGTGATAGTGAGCTCTCATGAGATCTGATGGTTTTATGAGGGACTTTTCCCCCTTTGCTTGGCACTTCTCTCTCCTGCTGCCATGTGAAGAAGGACATGTTTGCTTCTGCTTCTGTCATGATTATAAGTTTCCTGAGGCATCTCCAGCCCTGCAGAACTGTGAGTTAATTAAACCTCTTTCTTTTATAAATTACCCAGTCTTGGGCAGTTCTGTATAGCAGTGTGAGAACAGACTAATACTCTATTTTTTTTACAACTCCTTTCTTCTGGAGCCCCCAACTCATAAAATACACAATTGTAACTAAGCCTGTGAATCCAGAAACATTGAGAACGCTAGGGTTTTTTTTTTTTTTTAGCATAATATGGACATTACAGGTTATCTTCAATTTAAGAAAGGGTAGTTGGTGGTCAGAAAAGTGACATACCCAAAGTAAACATGTGAATTAGCAGCACAGATTATACTAGAAACCTGGTATTATGGTTCCAGTTAAATGAGTTTTCCTTATCTAATTCAGGTAAGACTGTATCTTTTTTTCTGAGTGAGGGCACTGTTGTAGGGAAGGATTTACAGTCACACAACTAGTACAATTTATGGGTTTATAAGGTTAATCTGTTGTTACCCATTAGTGTTAAACTCCATAAGAACAAGAACTTATCTTGTTAACTGGATGTTCCCATATTTATAACAGCACCTGGCACATTTATGGAATGAACAAAGAGGAGAAAGACAGACAAATTAGACAAAGACTTGGTACATGACCAAAGAGAATCGAATGATGATAGGGTGCTTGAAAAGCCCAGACAGAAGACATTCAGTAGAAAAATAGTTTTGTTCATTTTTGTACACTCAGCTGCATTATTTGATTCACACATGCATCTTCCTGATTTCGTTTTGTGACTGTTCTTCTCTCCCTGGTATCATAACAGAATAAAATAATTCAACAAATATGCATGCCAAGCTCTGAGGAGAAAAATGGTATGTAAGATACAGTCCTTGTTCTTGAGGGAAATTAGCCACTTTAAATAAGGTATTTAAAAAACAGTAGTTTCTCTGAATTGGCATTTCTGTATATCTCCACTTGAACAATTGCATTTATACTGATAACTGATGAAGGTAAATGTTAACATGTTCCTTATGCATTTAGGTGTGCATTTAAGGTGTTAGAGACTGGGGTAAATAAAATTAGAAACTGAGGTAAATAACAGGTTAATACAAAATCGATAATTAACGATTATATACTGTGTATTAGTCTGTTCTCATGCCGCTAATAAAGACATAACTGAGACTAGGTAATTTATAAAGAAAAAGAGGTTTAATGGACTCAAAATTTCACATGGCTGGGGAGCACTCACAATCATGGCAGAAGGAGAAAGGCATGTCTTACATGGCAATAGGCAAGAAAGAAAAAGAACCAAGTGAAAGTGGAAACCCCTTATAAAAACATCAGATCTTGTGAGACTTACTATCACAAGAACAGTATGGGGGAAACCACCTGCATGATTCAGTTATCTCCCACCAGGTCCCTCCCACAACACATGGGAATTATGGGAGCTACAATTCAAGATGAGATTTGGGTGGGGACATGGCCAAACCATATCATCCTGTTATACACATAGATTTACTATCTGTAAACACACTTCTGCTGTCCATCTTTTATCAATATTTAGAAATGGCCAACAGACATATTTTTAAATAAAACAAATAGATATATTCTTCCAAATACTTAAGTGATATGTGTTTGCAGGGCGGGGTTAGAATGGTACAATGTACTTTTTGTTGCTTTATGTTATTTTATTTTTACATTTTAGATTCAGGGGGTACATGTGCAGGTTTATCATATGGATATATTGTGTAATGGTGAGCTTTGGGCTTCTAGTCATGGTTTTTTTTTTTTTTTTTTTTTTTTATTAAAGAGGGACTGCAGTTTAAAGTTTTTTATTTTTATAGTATTTGAGCTTCATGATAATCTAAATACAAGTTACTTGTCTCCAAGAATCTCCCCAATACAATGAATGCAATTTCCCTGCCTCTAAGCTCCAAATGAAATGAGGTCTAAAATATTAAGAACAATAGCTCCTTCTATTGAAACTTACCACAAACAACAACATTTCATCACTTAACGTCGGCACAAATAGGAATATTAGTTTTTATTTTTTATGGATTTCTCAGTGCATGGAATTTTGATAGGAAGTTGATCTCATATGAGTTGAATGGGAGAAAATAAAGATCACCCAGGATAATAATGAAGAGACACTGTGTATTCCGCCTCATCCCTGAATATATATAAAAACATAGTACATGCAAATAAATGTACTCTACCAATTTGAACATGAAAGAAGCTTTGTTTTCAAGTGACCAAAACACTAATATTGACTTCTTACCAATTAGTCAACCAATTTTTAAAAAATTGAGTTTACTTACAACTGACTTGACTGGTCACTTTAGCTCAAAATATTTAATCCTGTTGCCAAATCCAAAGCTACCTTCTCCGTCCTATTTTACTGAGCAGTTGGCACAATTGCTCACGCCTTCCATCTTGAAACGTTTTCCTTCATAATGCTACTAGGACATTGTTTTTCCTCTTCCTCACAAGTTATGTGTTTTTTGCCTTTTGCTGGTCACTCTTCCCCTTCCTGACATTTAAAATTGGAGGTTCTTAGTCCTCAGAATGTTTCTCTTCTTTATTTGCACTCATTTCCTAGATATTCTCATTCAGTCTCAGCTTTAGACGTACTCCCCACATGCCAGCCATCTCTGCATGGATGGCTAAAAGGCATCTCAAGCTTAACATGTCCCATGCTGGACTCTCGGTTCCCCATCCTGTCTCCTGTGACCATTTGCATGTATCATAGTCATTATATAAATAAAGGGCAACTTTGAGTTTTTAGGTTAAAAATTTTGTAGTCCTCTGGGTGTGGTGGTGCATGCCCATAGTACCAGCTACTGGAGAGACTGAGGTGGGAGGATTATTTGAGCCCAGGAGTTCGAGGTTAGCCTGGGCAAAATAACGAGAACCTGTCTCAAAGAAAAAAAATCTTTGATTTTTCTCTTTTTCTTATATCCCCCATCATGTCCATCAGTAAATCCTATGGCTCTGCTTTTAAAATATATTTACAATCCATTTCTTACCACATCCATTCCTACCAATCTCCTTCAAGCTTTCTTCATCTCTCATTTGAACTGCAGTGGGAACCAGCTCGCCTGCCTGCCTGTTTCCATCCTTGCTCACCAACAGTCTATTCTCAACACAGCAGCTAGCAGGAGCCTTTTAAAATGTTATATCCTATCACTCTTCTGCTCAGATAACTCAACTCGGCTCAGACACTCAGAAACTCGTTTCATTCAAAGGTGAAACCAAAAGTCCTTTTTCTGGCCCATGGCTACACAAGATTCCACATTACCTGCCTCCCTCCACCTCCAACAATCTCTTGGACCTCCTCTACCATTCTGTCTCTTCCTCACTTAGCTTTAGCCACCTTAGCTCCTTGTCATGGCTTGTCTACATCAAGCACAGCCCTGCCTCAAGGCCTTCTGCTTGCCTGGGCAATTCTATCCTGGATATCTCTACAGCTTGCTCACTCACTTTCTTTAGATTTCTGCACAGATGTCTTTCCCTGTCCACTCTTTCTAAAGGAGAACTGTCTGACAAAGTTTCCAGGAACATACAATGGAGAAAGGAAAGTTCAGTAAATGGTGTTGGTAAAACTGAATATCCACAGGCAGAAGAATGAAATTAGACTACATCTCTCACCTATACAAATATCAACTCAAAATGGCTCAAAGACTTAAATGTAAAACCTGAAACTATAAAACTACTAGAAGAAAACATAGGGGAAAAGTTCTGTGACACTGGTCTGGGTAGTGATTTTTCAACACGACCTCAAAAACCCAAGCAATAGAAGCAAAACTAGACAAATAGGGTTACATCAAACTAACGAACTTCCATGCAGAAAAGGAAACAATCAACACAATGAAGCGACAACATGAAGGATGGAAGAAAATATTTGTAAACTGTACATGGATAATGGGTTCATATCTAACATACATAAGGAACTGAAATAATAGCAAGAAAAAAAACCTAATCAAAAAAAGGAAAATGCCTGAGTAGATACTCCTCACAAAAAGATATATAAATGGCCAACAGATATATGGAAACTGCTCAACATCACTAATCATCAGGGAAATGCAAATCAAAACCACAAGGCAGTATCGCCTCGCTCCTGTTAGAATGGTTATTAGCAAAAAGCCAAAAAAGACAAAAGATAACAGGTGTTGGAGAGGATGTGGAGAAAAGGGAACCCTTGCACACTGTTGATGGCAATGTACACTAGTATAGCCATTATGGAAAACAGTGTGGAGGTTTCTCAAAATATGAAAAATGGAACTATATGATCAGTAATTCCACCACTAGGTATATATCTGAAGGAAATGAAACAAATGTTGAAGAGATATGTGCACTCCCAGGTAGATATTTTTTTCTATTTGTTTCCTAGAACTTTTAAAATATACTTTAAGTTCTAGGGTACATGTGCACAACGGACTGGTTTGTTACATAAGTATACATGTGCCATGTTGGTTTGCTGCACTTATCAACTCGTCATTTACATTAGGTGTTTCTCCTAATGTTATCCCTCCTCCAGCCCCCTGCCCGCCCCTGACAGGCCCGGTGTGTGATGTTCCCTGCCCTGTGTCCAAGTGATCTCCTTGTTCAATTCCCACCTGTGAGTGAGAACATGTGGTGTTCAGTTTTCTGCCCTTGTGATAGTTTGCTGAGAATGATGGTTTCCAGCTTCATCCATGTCCCTGCAAAGGACATGAACTCATCCTTTTTTATGGCTGCATAGTATTC
>NW_012102965.1:731274-732336 GCF_000951045.1 Mandrillus leucophaeus | reverse complement strand
TCATAACAGAATAAAATAATTCAACAAATATGCATGCCAAGCTCTGAGGAGAAAAATGGTATGTAAGATACAGTCCTTGTTCTTGAGGGAAATTAGCCACTTTAAATAAGGTATTTAAAAAACAGTAGTTTCTCTGAATTGGCATTTCTGTATATCTCCACTTGAACAATTGCATTTATACTGATAACTGATGAAGGTAAATGTTAACATGTTCCTTATGCATTTAGGTGTGCATTTAAGGTGTTAGAGACTGGGGTAAATAAAATTAGAAACTGAGGTAAATAACAGGTTAATACAAAATCGATAATTAACGATTATATACTGTGTATTAGTCTGTTCTCATGCCGCTAATAAAGACATAACTGAGACTAGGTAATTTATAAAGAAAAAGAGGTTTAATGGACTCAAAATTTCACATGGCTGGGGAGCACTCACAATCATGGCAGAAGGAGAAAGGCATGTCTTACATGGCAATAGGCAAGAAAGAAAAAGAACCAAGTGAAAGTGGAAACCCCTTATAAAAACATCAGATCTTGTGAGACTTACTATCACAAGAACAGTATGGGGGAAACCACCTGCATGATTCAGTTATCTCCCACCAGGTCCCTCCCACAACACATGGGAATTATGGGAGCTACAATTCAAGATGAGATTTGGGTGGGGACATGGCCAAACCATATCATCCTGTTATACACATAGATTTACTATCTGTAAACACACTTCTGCTGTCCATCTTTTATCAATATTTAGAAATGGCCAACAGACATATTTTTAAATAAAACAAATAGATATATTCTTCCAAATACTTAAGTGATATGTGTTTGCAGGGCGGGGTTAGAATGGTACAATGTACTTTTTGTTGCTTTATGTTATTTTATTTTTACATTTTAGATTCAGGGGGTACATGTGCAGGTTTATCATATGGATATATTGTGTAATGGTGAGCTTTGGGCTTCTAGTCATGGTTTTTTTTTTTTTTTTTTTTTTTTTATTAAAGAGGGACTGCAGTTTAAAGTTTTTTATTTTTATAGTATTTGAGCTTCATGATAATCTAAATACAAG
>NW_012102965.1:729281-731224 GCF_000951045.1 Mandrillus leucophaeus | reverse complement strand
GTCAGGGTATAGACAGCACATAAGGAATAGCAAGGGCAGAGTGTCTACCACATGTTTGACCCCAAACCATTTTTTAATTCCTGGGCACACAAGAACAATGTACTACCTTTTCCAGTCTCTTATGACCAATGGGAACTAGAACTGAGTTCTGGCCAATTGACTGTGGCAGAAAGTGATGTACACCCCTTCCTGGGCTGGCTCCTAAAGCCTCTTGCATGACACTTTGCTCTTTTGGTCTTATTTTTAGCTGTGAGTTAGTTAGAGAGGACCCAGAGAGGGATGCTCAGGTCCTAGGGCATGAATCTTCATCAGAAGAAAGCCTGGTTCCCTGAGCCACTGCATGGAGGGGAGGTGCCCAGGAGATCTGCCATCCAGGAACACATGCACTGCAACTTTTGTGAGTGAGAAATGAACTTTTATTAAGTCGCTAAGACTTCATGGCATATTTGTTAATACAGTAGCCAGTATCCCATGTCATTCACAACTCATACTGTGGATTTGTGACTTAGTTTTCTCTGTCATATATGCTTTATCTCTGCTGACTTCAAATGCAAAGTGGGATTATATAATAATTGAATGTGGAATATCCACTTTGATTTTCTCCTAATCTCCCTGGATATAAATCTTTTCAAATACCTGGTGCTTTTCTCTCTCAGAAACATTTCTATATTAGACCTTTATTAGTGATAACTATTCTCTTTTGTAACTTAAATCTGTTTTGATAACTTCTTAAGTCTTTTGTTGTTGTGGTCATGGTGGTTTTTAAATTCTAAGTGATTCTTTATCCTTTGGCCAGGTGTGGTGGCTCATGCCTGTAATCCCAGCACATTGGGAGGCTGATGCAGGTGAACTGCTTGAGCTAAGGAGTTCAAGACCAACCTGGGCAACATGTTGAAACATTACAAAAAATACAAAAATTAGCCAGGCATGGTGCCATATGCCTGTGGTCTCAGCTACTTGAAAGGCTGAGGTGGGAGGATCGCTTGTGCCCAGGAGGTCATGGCAGCAGTGAGCTATGATTGTGCCACTGCATTCCAGCGAAGAGTGAGACCCTGTTTCAAAATAAATAAATAAATATAAAGTATCTTTTATACCACTATATAGCATTACCAAACTAGCTGCTTAAATATTTCTCCAAACAATAGCAACATGAAACAACCTCTAAAATATTTGGGGGTAAAGGAGCATGATATATGCAACCTACCCTCAAATGGTTCAGATACATACACCCATACACACACACACACACACACACACACACACACACACACACACACACACACACACATTCTTATAAAACAAATGGGGCAAAATGTTAATAGCAATGTGGGTAAACGGTATATGGTGTTATGTGTATTATACTTGCACATTTTTTTCTGTAAATTCAAAGAAACTTCTGAATATTTTTTTAGAAAAAAGTATTAGCACTATTATATTAATACTTATAGCTTTACTTGTAATGTTTTATCTGTGCAGTTTAAAAATTGTGGTACAATGGTTTTCTCTGATAATAGGCTTTTTAAAATTTTAAAGCAAAAACACAATTCTCTGGGTCCTTAATTTTCTGCTTTTCTCTCAAAGCTCTGATATAGTCTACAATACTGCTTAAATACTCTGAATTCTCTTTGAATGTAAAAAAAAAAAAAAAGTGTATTATCCATACCAGTTAACATATTGTCATTATAAGAAGAGAATATACTGATTTAGTGAAAACTTTGGGGGATCATGTTTTATAGAACTGGGAAGAAGAGTTTTCAAAAACTGGTCAACTGCAATTAACAGGAAGTTCACAGATTAAGAAGACTTTGTTACATTTTAATAAAAACATGAATAAAATATATAATAAGGCTTGATTATGGTAATCACTCTGGGTTTGTCATATTCCAGACATCAAACAACAGTGTCCTTGAGCAGAGTGTAATTATTCCCTGTTCCACACTAGG
>NW_012102965.1:725220-726501 GCF_000951045.1 Mandrillus leucophaeus | reverse complement strand
TGCTGAGAATGATGGTTTCCAGCTTCATCCATGTCCCTGCAAAGGACATGAACTCATCCTTTTTTATGGCTGCATAGTATTCCATGGTGTATATGGTACACTCCCATGTTTATTGAAGCACTACTCATCGCAGCCAAGATAGGAAATCAATCGATAAAGAACATGTATTATATCTACATAATGGAATACTATTCAGCCATAAAAAGAATGAAGTCCTGTCATTTGCAACAGCATAGATGAATTAAAGGCTATTTTGGTAAGTGAAATAAGCCATGCATAGAAAGGCAAATACTGTTTGATCTTACTCATATGTGGAATCTAAAAAGTTGATTTCATAGAAGTAGGAAGTAGAATGGTGGTTACCAGAGGCTGGGATGGTTGTGGGGCTGGGAGGAGTTGGGGAGATGTTAAAGGATAAAAACATCACAGATAGGAAGAATAAGTTCAAGAGATCTATTGTGCAGCATGGTGATTATGGTTAATGATGATATATCATATTCTTGAAAAATGCTGAGAGAGTAGACATTAAATGTTCTCATCACAAAAATAAGTATGAGATAATATCTATGTTAGCTAGATTTAACATACACAATTAGCTAGATTTAACATTAATACATATATTAGCTAGGTATTCAAAACATGTGCACAATAAACACATACAATTTTATGTCAATTTAAAAAATAAATTTGGAAGAAAAAGAACTGTCTTCCTTACCCATCACTTTCCTTTCTCTGACCCTGTTTCTCAGTTTTTCTTTATTCTCATCCCTAATATGTATTACTGTGTTTATTGTCTAATTTCCTCCTAGGAGGCAAACTTCTTGAGGCAGGGACTTTGTTTTGCTCATTGCCATATTTCCAGCACCTAGACTAGTGCTGGGCACACAGTTAGCCCTAAGTAAATACTTACTAAATGAGTAAGTCCTGCAGAGCCAAGCAGAAGCCATCAAAATCAAAGTCTTTTCTTAGAAAGATACAATTTTGGGAAACTGACATAATATAAAAACTCACTAAAATTACAGTCAGAAGATTCAGGTGTGAGTTCTGTTTCTGCTACTTCTAAATGGTGTGACAATAACTCCACAAGATTCCCAGAATCCTGTCTCTTTCATGCTAAGTGTCGTTTGTGGATCAATATCCCCATTTGGTGTATGTCTTGTAAAATGCATGACATTTTCTATGCTTAGGATGGGGTATCTCGTCATTGATACTCAGATTTCTCACATTTGGGGGACCCCGGAATTGCTCATCCCTTTGCACAGATACACTGAACTTGGGTCA
>NW_012102965.1:713514-719825 GCF_000951045.1 Mandrillus leucophaeus | reverse complement strand
ATGTATATTATATCTGCAAGGAATAGATAACTTTGAAGATAATTAAATTATTTCTCAGCAGACAAAGGGTATTGATTGCTTTTAAGACATCAGCATAACTTTAATAGTAAAATCTGATGGCAAAAAATATAACAAAAAGGAAAGTTTAGGCCAATGTCATTTAAAGTTGATGCAAAATTATATGTAAACAAATAGAATTTAGGAGCATATTATAAGCATAATATGATTGAACATAGTTTATTTCAAGAATGGAAGGATAGCTTAATGCTAATCAGTCCCTTAATGCAACTCATCAGAGTGATAAGTCAAAGGAGAAAATAATAATCATCTCCAAAGATACCAAAAACTTTGGATAAAATTTATTATCCATTTTTGATATAGATTCTGAATCAAATGGGAATTGAGAGGTATTTCCTTAGCATGGCAAATATTAATCTTAAATTGAAGGCCAGTATTGTATTTAAGAGTGTAAAATGAGACTTTCCATTTAAGTCAGGAAATGGATAGAAATTTCCATAATCCTCACTATTAAGTGACATGTATATAATACAAATCAAAGGTATGCAAATAAGAAAGGAGGCGGCAAAGTGATTGTTATTTGTAGGTGGTGTTATTGTATGCCCCCAAATACCATGAAATGAACTGAAAAAATGATGAGAAACAGTAAGATAACTCAGTAAGGGAGCTGGGCATAAGATTGATATTCAAGGATAAAACTCCAGGGGGTAGGAGATATAAATGTAAAAAGCAAACTAAGGACATATTTATGTTGATATTTATTTTTTTGTCTCTAATAATATCAATTCCATGAGAAAAAGGATGTGATTGGCTTTGTTTGTTACTTTATCTCTAGTGCCAAAAAAGTGCCTAGCACATCATGGGCATTCAAAAAGTATTTCGTGAAACTAAGAAAGGGGCAAGATGGTCAACTAGAAACCCTTAGTACTTGTCCCTACCCCACAAGACAGTCCAAACAACAGATAAATAACTACATTTCGATGAAAATAACTAAAGGAGAGCACCAGTGTACATCAAAGGAGTAGCAGAAACCTCGTAGAGCACAGACATCTAGGATGGCCCCACAGAGAATGGAAGGAAACCCCTGGCCTCCACCACCTCACCTCCCAGCTGGGCTCAGCCCTGAACCAGGAGGGACTTCTCCCTGTGAGGAAAAAGTAAGCAGGTGGACCCAAGCATCCCCCATCAACACCTTGGACATCTGTAGTCCTCACCACTGGGGACTCCTGCAGTCCTCACACACACTGAACTCAGCTGAAGGAGGTGTCAGGAGTCCACACAGCCGTGCTCCCTCCAGAAAAGAAGCCAACACGGTGCCTTGCCCCCTTTGACCCACATGGCTTCTATGCTTTGCAATCTTGGAATCAGAGCTACTGCTAGAGTATGATCTGCTCTGGGGGTGAGTGACCATGGCACTCTTCTGCGCCTAAGGGCTTAGCCACCATGGAGCCACCCCTGTTCAGTGGTTCAGCATCCCTGAGAGGAGTTTCTACCATACCCTACCCTGTGAGGCCAAGCTGCTGTAGGGCTACTCTATCTACCCTTCCCAGTGGTTGCTGCATCTTGTCAATTAGGGCCCAAAATAAAGCTGTGCACTGCCTCCCAGGAAAACAGTGGATTGACAAAGCAGCTTCATCTACCCCTCCCAGTAACTGCTACACCCAGCTCCCCCATACCTGAGCTGAAATAGTGCCCTTCATCCTGGGGAAACAGTGCCTTGGCTGTCCAGCAGTCATGTCCCACCAGTGCCTGAGTTGAAGATGTGCCCTGCCTCCTGGGAAATGATGTCTTGGCCACTCAGAGCAGTCACATCTCCTGGGACTGAGCTGAAACAGCACATTGCCTCCAAAGGAATTAGTGTCCTGGTGAAGCTGGGCTGAGCTGATAGAAACCCTGCATCCCAGAGAAACAGCATTGGCTGGGCTGAGACACCCTGGCCCGCATGCTAAACAACTGGGTACCCTGCTTCCCTGGAGTCAAACTAGCTCCTTAGAGTCTGAGCTGCTGAGACAAACCCTTCACCAGGGCCAAATCTCCATAGCATCCCTTCTTTCCTGGAGCCAGGCCAGTGCTGTGCCCTGCCCTCAGGGTCAGAGACATAGCTATCATCTGGTCCCCTGGGCCTAAGCTGCTGGAGGTTGCCTCAGAGTCACAGACCCTGGCTCTGTGGGTAATCACTATCCAACTCTGCCTCAGAGTAAACCTATAGCACAAAACCCAGTTGTTACAATAGGTTGGCAAGATCTTGAACCCAGGACATCAGGTTCACAGCTGCTCTGACACCTGTATCCTGGAGCCCAGTGCTGCTGCAGCTGCATATTGATCATATCAGACCCAACAGCAAGAGGGATTCATTCAGCTAAGTCTGCCCATTGTGGAGAAAACATGATCAGGACAGTCTCAAAACTCTTGCCACCAAGAACTGTGGCAATCTATGCTACCACTGCTGCTGCCACAAACTCCTATAGCCTAGGCTGCTGAGACGTCATCTCAAATGTTGATTGCAGCTGAAGAATCTGTACAAAGACTATACCACTGAATATACTTGGAACTAGCCACTACATCTTTTTCAGCTGGCATACTAAGACTCATTTGGAGGTGAAAATATGACCCTACCAAAGGAACACAATAACTCTCTGCAACCTCCAAAAAAAGGGAAATTTATAAATTGTCTGAAAAGGAATTAAAAATAATGGTCTTTAATAAACTCAGTGTGATACAAGAGAATACAGATAGACAGTTGAAAAAAAATCAGAGAAACAGTTCATGATCTCAAAGAGAAATTTAACAAAGAGATGGATATCTAAAAAAGAACCCATAGAAATCTTGGAGCTGAAGAATTTAATGAATGAAATGATAAACATACTATATAGAGCTTCAGCAGCAGACTAGATCAAGCAGAAAGAATCTCTGAACTTGAAGATAGGTCTTTTGAAGTTACCCAATAAGAGGGGAAAACAACAAAAACGAAACCCCAGAACAATAAAAAAGTGAAAACAGCCTATGGGAGTTCTGGGATACCATTAAATGAGAAAACATTTGCATTATGAGAGTTTCAGAAAAAGAAGAGACAAAGATAGGAACAGAAGGCTTACCTGTAATTTTAAAATAATAGGTGAAAACTTCCCAAGTCTTGGAAGAGATACGAACATCCAGATTCATGAAGCTAACAGGTTCCCAAACAGACTCAACCTAGAGAGATCCTCACTGAGGCAAAGTGCAATTAAATGGTCAAAAGTCAAAAACAAAGTAAGAATTTAAAAAGCAGCAATGAGAAAAATGTCAAGTCATATATAAGGGAACTACCATTAGGCTGCAAACAGATGTCTCAGCAGAAACCCCAGAGGCCAAGAAAGAAGGGGATGATGTTGAAAGTGCTGAAAGTCTTTCCTGAACAAGCAAAAGTTGAGGGAAGTCATTCCCCTACATCTTCCTTACATCAAATGCTTAAGGGAGTTCTTCAAGTAGAAATGAAAACATATGAAAGTACAACATTCACTGATAAGGGCAAATATATCAAATCCAGAGTAATTCAATAATGTTATGTTGCTCTGTAAATTATACACATCTCTACTGTGAACCATTAACAAAACATCAGTCATAAGTCCTTATCTATCAATAAATACTTTGAATGTAAATGGATTGAAATCTGCAATCAAAAGACAGGTTTGCTGAATAGTTAAAAAACAAGATCCAATGATATGCTTCTTACAAAAGCCTCACATTAACCTTAAGGACACACAGAGGCTGAAAATAAAGTGATGGAAGAAGATATTCCAGGCAAACAGTAACCAAAAGAGTAGGAGTGGCTGTACTTACATCAGATAAAAGAGACGCATTGGGGAAAGCACAGCTTGATAAATGGTGCTGAGAAAATTGGAAATAAAACTAGACTTCTATCTCTACAAAAATCAAATAAAAATGCATTAAAAACTTAAATGTAAGATCCAAAACTATGAAAGTATTATAGGAAAACTGTGGGGAGGTACTTCATGATATTGGCTTAGACAGTGTTTTTTGGATATGTCTCAAAAAAGTAGGCAAATAAGATTACATCCAATTAAAAAGATTCCATACTGAAAAAGAACAATCAACAGAGTGAGGAGACAACCTACAAAATAGAAGAAAATATTTGCAAACTATTAATCTGACAAGAAGTTAATATCCAAAATATACAAGGAACTTAAACAGCTTAACAGCTAAAAAAAAATAAATAAAAGAAGTGCGAAAGACCTGAATAGACATTTCTGAAAAGACATATGAATGGCTAACAGTTATATGAAAAACTGCTCTCCATCACTAATTATCAGGGAAATACAAATAGAAACCACAGTGTGATATCACCTCAATCTGTTAAGATAGCTATTAGCAAAAAGACAAAAGATAGCAAGTGTTGGTGAGGATGTGGAGAAAAGGGAACCCTTGCACACTGTTGATGGCAATGTACATTAGTATAGCCATTATAGAAAACAGTATGGAGGTTTCTTAAAATATTAAAAATAGAACTACTGCATGATCAGTAATTCTATGGGGTATATATCTGAAGAAAATATAATGAATGTCACAGAGTTATCTTCACTTCTATATTTACTGAAGCACTACATATTCGCAATAGCCAAGATATGGAACCAACCCAAGTGTCTATCAATGGATGAATAGTTAAATAAAATGTGGCAAATCTACACAATGAAATACTACTCAGCCATAAAAGAGAATGAAATCCTGTCATTTGCAACAACATGAATAAACCTGGAGGACATTACATTAAGTATGCCAGGTCCAGAAAGACAAATACTGAATGATCTCACTTATATACAGAATATAAAAAAGTTCATCTCATAAAAGTAGAGAATAGAATAGTGGATAGCAGTGGCTGAGGAGGGTAGTGGGAAGGAGGGGTTGGGGGAGGTTGTGCAAAGGACAGAAAGTTACTGTTAGGAGAAAATAGTTCCTGTGTTCTATTGCACATTAGGTTGACTATAGTTACCAATAATGTATATTTCAAAGTAGATAGAGGATTTTGAATGTTTTCACCACAAAGAAAGAAACGTTTGAGATGATGGATTTACTTACCCTGATTTGATGATTATACAGCATATACATGTGTTGAAACATCATATACCCCATAAATATGTACAATTATTAAGTGTCAATTAAAAATAGATTAAAAAGATACATCATTTTTCTAATAGAAAAAAACCTGAAAGCAACAACAATATCCATTAGCATTAGTGGGAATCTGATTATGTTTTAAAAACAAGATGTATTTCTGAACTAATATATAAAACCCTCCAAAAGAATATTAAAGTAAGGCACTAGGGCATATACAACTGTAATATACTTAACAGGACGAAAATAATACAAAACATGTTCTCTTTAACAATGAAATTATTAGAAATCAACAATAGAAAAAGATTTGGGAATTCCAAACGTTGGAAGAATCAACACTTTTCTAAGTAACCTATAGGTCAAAAAAGAAATTACAAGGGAAATAAAATAACTTGGACTGAGTGAAAAAGGAAAACACAACATAGTAAAATTTATGGAATTTAGCTAAAGAAGTAGTTGGAGTGAAATTTATAGCTGTAAGTGATTTTGTCAGAAAGAAATGGAATCATTAATCCTCTAAGCTTCTGCCTCAAGAAGACAGAAAAGGAAAAATAAATCAAACAAGAAGTAAGTTGGAGAGAAAAAACTATAACTACCAGAGTGGAAAATGTTCAAATGGAAAACAGAAAATCAGCAATTTCAAAAGTTGGTTCTTAAAAAGGAATTACATAAAATTTTATTAAAAACTTTATGCTAATTCAACAACTTAGATGAATTGTAAAAATTTCTAGAAGTACATAAATTACCAAAACTGATTTAAGAAGAAAACATTAAATCAGGAAAAGAAGTGGAATTAACAATAAAAATCTTCCTACAAATAAAAGCTCAGACCAGATGACTTCACTGGTGAATTCTATCAGACTTTTAAGGAAGAAACAATATCAACCCTACACAAACTCTTTCAGAAAATAGAGGGAGAGGGAACACTTTCCTACTCATTTTATGAAGCCGCTATTATCCTGACACCAAAGCCAGAGAAATACATCATATGAAAAGAAAACAGAAAAATCTTCCCTGAAACAGGTTAAAAAAATCCTTAACAAAATATGAGCAAACGAAATTCAGCAACATACACAAAGTTATATACCATGATCAAGTAGGGTTGTTATTCCAGGAATGTTAAATTAGTTCAATATCTAAATATCATGTTATATAATATACCATATTAAAAAAGGACAAAAACT
>NW_012102965.1:700733-713464 GCF_000951045.1 Mandrillus leucophaeus | reverse complement strand
ATCAATGGATGAATAGTTAAATAAAATGTGGCAAATCTACACAATGAAATACTACTCAGCCATAAAAGAGAATGAAATCCTGTCATTTGCAACAACATGAATAAACCTGGAGGACATTACATTAAGTATGCCAGGTCCAGAAAGACAAATACTGAATGATCTCACTTATATACAGAATATAAAAAAGTTCATCTCATAAAAGTAGAGAATAGAATAGTGGATAGCAGTGGCTGAGGAGGGTAGTGGGAAGGAGGGGTTGGGGGAGGTTGTGCAAAGGACAGAAAGTTACTGTTAGGAGAAAATAGTTCCTGTGTTCTATTGCACATTAGGTTGACTATAGTTACCAATAATGTATATTTCAAAGTAGATAGAGGATTTTGAATGTTTTCACCACAAAGAAAGAAATGTTTGAGATGATGGATTTACTTACCCTGATTTGATGATTATACAGCATATACATGTGTTGAAACATCATATACCCCATAAATATGTACAATTATTAAGTGTCAATTAAAAATAGATTAAAAAGATACATCATTTTTCTAATAGAAAAAAACCTGAAAGCAACAACAATATCCATTAGCATTAGTGGGAATCTGATTATGTTTTAAAAACAAGATGTATTTCTGAACTAATATATAAAACCCTCCAAAAGAATATTAAAGTAAGGCACTAGGGCATATACAACTGTAATATACTTAACAGGACGAAAATAATACAAAACATGTTCTCTTTAACAATGAAATTATTAGAAATCAACAATAGAAAAAGATTTGGGAATTCCAAACGTTGGAAGAATCAACACTTTTCTAAGTAACCTATAGGTCAAAAAAGAAATTACAAGGGAAATAAAATAACTTGGACTGAGTGAAAAAGGAAAACACAACATAGTAAAATTTATGGAATTTAGCTAAAGAAGTAGTTGGAGTGAAATTTATAGCTGTAAGTGATTTTGTCAGAAAGAAATGGAATCATTAATCCTCTAAGCTTCTGCCTCAAGAAGACAGAAAAGGAAAAATAAATCAAACAAGAAGTAAGTTGGAGAGAAAAAACTATAACTACCAGAGTGGAAAATGTTCAAATGGAAAACAGAAAATCAGCAATTTCAAAAGTTGGTTCTTAAAAAGGAATTACATAAAATTTTATTAAAAACTTTATGCTAATTCAACAACTTAGATGAATTGTAAAAATTTCTAGAAGTACATAAATTACCAAAACTGATTTAAGAAGAAAACATTAAATCAGGAAAAGAAGTGGAATTAACAATAAAAATCTTCCTACAAATAAAAGCTCAGACCAGATGACTTCACTGGTGAATTCTATCAGACTTTTAAGGAAGAAACAATATCAACCCTACACAAACTCTTTCAGAAAATAGAGGGAGAGGGAACACTTTCCTACTCATTTTATGAAGCCGCTATTATCCTGACACCAAAGCCAGAGAAATACATCATATGAAAAGAAAACAGAAAAATCTTCCCTGAAACAGGTTAAAAAAATCCTTAACAAAATATGAGCAAACGAAATTCAGCAACATACACAAAGTTATATACCATGATCAAGTAGGGTTGTTATTCCAGGAATGTTAAATTAGTTCAATATCTAAATATCATGTTATATAATATACCATATTAAAAAAGGACAAAAACTGCAGGATCATCCCAATAACTGCAGCAAAAATATTCGATAAAAACCAAGACCCATTGATTATTTAAATTTCCAGCAAACCAAGATTGAAGACAACTTTCTCTACCTGATGAAGGGCATATAAAAATCCTGCCCTAAAATCAGATGTAATGATGCAAGACTAACATTTTCTTTCTAAAATTGGTGACAAGGTAAGGATGTCTGCTCACCTCTCTTGTACTCAATATCATTCTGGGAAGTTCAAGCAAGTGTAATAATGCAAGGAAAAGAAGTCAAAGGCATACAAATTGGAAAGGAAGAAGTGAAACTGTCTTTATTACCAGATGGTATAATAACTACATAGAAAATATGGAGTCTACAAAAAAACCTCCAGACTTAAAAAGTCAGTTTAATAAAATTGCAGTGTACAAAATCAAAAATGAAAAACAAATGCATTTCTATATATTAGCAATAAACAACCTGAAAAGACATAAAACAATTCCATTGACAATAACATCAACAAGAATAAAATAGCTGGAAATAAAATGAACAAAAGTACAAGATCTGTACATTGAAAACTACAAACTATTGCTGAGAGAAATTAAAGATCCAAATAAGTGAAGAGATACACTACCTATGAATTAAAAGGTTCAGTGTTGGCAATTTTCCACATATAGTTCTATAGATTCAATGTAACACCCAAATCTCAGCAGGCCAAATAATTAAAAAGGCAATCCTAGGCCAGGCACAGTGACTCATTCCTGTAATCCCAGCTCTTTGGGAGGTAGAGGCAGGAGGATTGCTTGAGCCCAGGAGTTCTAGACACCCCTGGGAAACACAGTGAGACTTCATCACTAAAAGAACATTTAAAAAGCCAGGTACAGTGGCATGTGCCTGTAGTCCTACCTACTGGAAAGGCTGAGGTGAAGGATCACTTGAGCCCAGGATTTTGAGGCAGCAGTGAGCTATGATTGCACCACTGTACTGTAGCTTAGACAACAGAGTGAGACCCTGTCTCTTAAAAAACAAAAACAAAAACAAAAATGAAAAAACAGTCCAATACCAGAATGTCTATGGAAATGCCAAGGACCTAGAGTAGCCAAATTATTCTGAAAAAGGAGAAAAAGTTGGAGGACTAACACCTCTGTTTTCAAGACTTAATGGAAAGCTAAAGTAACATAGAGAGCATGGTATTAGCACAAGAATAGACAAACAGATCAATGGAATGGAATAGGGCATCTAGAAATAAACCTCCACGTTTATGCTAATTCATTTTTGACCAAAGTGTCAAGGGAATTCAATGAAAAATAGCTTTTTCAACAAATGGTGCTAGAGTGATTGTTGGATATACATAAGCAAAAAAAGAAAAAAAAAAATGAAGTTAGGCCCTTAATTGACAGTACACACAAAAATTATCTTAAAATTGTTTATAGACCTAAATAAATGAGCTAAAGGTTTACAATTTTTAGAAGAAAACACAAGAAATCTTGGGTCAGGAGATTTCTTAGATATAACACCAAAAGAAGGATCCATACAAGAAAAAAAACACTTGGGCCAGGCACGGTGGCTCACGCCTGTAATCCCAGCGCTTTAAGAGGCCAAGGCAGGTGGATCACGAGGTGGGTCAGGATATTGAGACCATCCCGGCCAACATGGTGAAACCCTGTCTCTACCAAAAATACAAAAAAGTAGCCAGGCATGGTGGCATGCACCTGTAATTCCAGCTACTCACGAGGCTGAGGCAGAAGAGTCACTTGAACTCAGGAGGCAGACCTTGCAGTGAGCCAAGACCACACCACTGCACTCCAGCCTGGGCAACAGAGCAAGACTCCGTCTCAAAAAAAAAGAAAAAAAAATTGATAAATTGGATTTTAACAGGAACACTTGTGTGCCTCAAATGCACCACTAAGAAAATGAAAAGACAAGCCATAGACAGAAAATACCTGCAAATCACATGGCTTATAAAGGAAGAACTTTTATAACTTAATAAAACTTAAAAGGACAGCACAATATAGGCAAATTATTTGAATAGACATGCTACCGAAGATATATGAATGCTAATAAACACATGAAAACATGGCAAACATGTAAAAGGATTAGAGAAATGTAAATTAAAACCACATAAAGATGTCACTACATGCTCATTAGAATAACAATAATAAAAAAGACTGATTATATCAAATGTGGGCAACAACGGGCAGAAATTGGATATTTGTACAACAGCTGTTTTGAAAAAATGTTCTATTTCTTAACAATTTAAATATATATTCTTCTTACAGTTGAGCAATACCACTCCTAGGTATCTACCCAAGAAAATGAAAACATAAGCACACACAAACACGTGTATTCAAATGTTCATAACATGATTCATAAACGTCAAAACCCGAAAACAACTCAAATGTCCATACACTAATGAATGGACATGAAAATGGAGTGGATCTGTACAGTGGAATACTAAGCAGCCATAAAAGAAACCACTTAAACCTGCACCGACACAGGGAACTCTCACCAGCATTAAGCTAAGTAAAATATTACATACTGTATGATTCCATTTATGAAAACTTATAGAAAGACAAAACTATTCAGAAAGCATATTAGTGGTTACCTGGGGTTTGGGGGAACTCTGGATGATGGATGTTCTAAGGATTATGATGATTGTTGCACAACTATATCATTTTAGCAACTTACTGAGCATACACTTACACTGGTGAGTGTTGTGGTATGTAAATTATACCACATGGTGTATGTAAAACAAATACCAAATAACCAAGGCATTTTAAAGTAACACACATGTATCCCATCTACATTAAACTTACTATATATATTCACACATGTGCTAGCAGACCATAAACTTTCTGTGACTATACATACAATATATTTGCCCCAGGGAGAAAGGACTGAAAGTCTGGGATAGGACAGAAAATTACTTTCATTTTATACTTGTTGACATTATTTGCTTTAAAAAAGTGAAACCATGTACATTATTACTTTATAAACTAAAAACTCTAGTAAATAATTAAAAACAGCCGACCACCCATAGTCCTGATATAAGGACCCAGGCCTGCAACTCAGCTCTTGAGTCTGCTTATCTCAATGAGGTCATAGGCACTTCTGAGTAGCCCATAATAAGATAAAGTGAATTTCGCCACCTAAGCGTGGTGCTAGTTCCTATTAATTTCAGAGAGATGAGTGCAAATTGTGGGAATCAGGGTAAACTCAAGAGGTTTTCGGCTAGAAGTACTTTAAGCATCACAGCATACTGCATTTTGCTATGCTAGGCAAAAAACAAAAAGCAAGTCCCTCATCCCCAAACACAACCCAAATGCAAAGACCACTTTGATTACTTGTGGAGTAAATGGGGGGTAAAGGAAAAGTGAGAATAGGGTAGCCTAGCTGATAGCAGGCATACAATACATGTTTTCAGAAAAGGACAAATTACCATAATGTAAATTAGGGATTTCAAAGTACCTTTTTTTCTGCTATGTCATGCTTTTAGAAGAAGCTGTATATAAAAAATGTGTCCAAATTTGTTTCTATGAATCACACAGTAGATACTGCACAGTGATTTTGTGATACCCTTTAATCTCAAGAACTTGTTCCAAATATTTGATTTTCAATTGGACACTATGAAGATATGACTGTTTAATTAGGAATGTTTAATCTCAAGCAATGCAAGAAATTAAAATACCCTGCCAACATTTAATGATCAGAATTCAACTGCTATTTTGTAACAATGCCTTGAGAAGGTCACATTTAAGATTATTTTGCTATCATATGAATTTCCCTTTTAGTACAGGAACCTAAGACTTTATAGAGTGCAGCTCACAAATGCCTGGTGTTTGCTGTCCGTTTCTAGACAAGGAATCAACAATGTAATACTTCCTTGAAGGAAAAACACCTGCAGAGAGGGCCAAATAAATCATAAAAGGTGCTACTTTCTTTCAGTTTTGAGTGCCTTCACTTGCTTTTCAAACTGACAGTTTCAGGCTGTTTTGAGTGCTTTGAATAGGCAACCACATGTTGGTCACATGTGTGTCCTTCATGCATGAGTTCCTCATTGTCCTGTTCCTTTTGACCCATCCATGCTGAAGCTTCGGTATTAATTTAGACTCGCCAGACATTTAGTGAGCAGATGTTGGGCTACAACACTGCCATTGGGTTAGGTAGTAGTATTATCCCATTGCAACAGATGACACGGCTGAGGCTCATTGACTTTCAGTGTCCTAAGTCCACAAATTGGCAAATAGGAAAACCAGGGCTTAGCCTGATCCTTCTCCTTTACACTCTTTCTTCGAGATAGTATTCTCTTTATCTATGGCCCCTTCCCTCCCTTTTCTCTCCAGGTTCACTGGTCATCCAGAGCAAAGCAGAAGAGATGTGGAGAAGGGGCCCTGTGCTTTACCCCATTCCCTTCCCCACAGAGAAGGTAGAGGGGAAGAAACATTCAGGGCTCAGAGCTTCTACCACACTTGGCCCTGTTCCTATTTCCATACTTTGCCCACGACACTCAGCCCAGAACTTCAGCCCTCACCCTGTTCTGTAACTTTCTTCTTAGATCATGGGAGGTACTATGGGTAATTGTTCCTAGAGCAGTCCCTGCAGTAGCAGAAGTGCCCTGAACAACATCATTCCAAACTTTGAAAAGATTTTTCGACAGCAGCACAGCTCTCAGAGCTCTCACAGTTCATGGTCCTTCTGAGTATTGTCAAGACTGTGCTTGGGCTTGGGAGGGGTTGAACCAGCTTCCACCTGCTAGCCTGGAAACCTAAGCACGATTCAAAGTATTGCTTCCATCGGAAAAGCAGGTTTCTTAATTAAATCAATGGGAAACCAGTTTGAGTTCTCCACGACTGATACATGAATGAACTTTTGAAACAGAATACATTCATACTTGGGGATTTGATCTTTACCCTCCAACTTTCTATCAATATGTTTGTAAGACTGAAAGAACTATTATTGTGTTTAATACAAAATAGAAAAAGACGTATTCTCAGAATTCAAAAACACAGCTTCCTTTAATTCGTATTTTTCTCTCTTACTCTTTAAGCTTTATTTTTTAAAGTATAATTTCATTCAACTCCAAGGAAATCTCCATTTTAACAATATTATTAAAGGATCCTACTATTTTACCCATATATTTTATTGCTGAGCCAGTGTTTGTCTTACCTCCTCGATGGATAATCAAAGACGTTTCGCTTCCAATGGGACAGTCCTTAAGTATATCCACTACTTCTGTATGGCTCAGGTTCTGTACATTCTGCTGGTTGATCTCAACAATGAGGTCACCTTCACACAGGCCAGGGCATCCCTGAATGTCAAGTATTTGTTTCACTCGCTGTCCTGTAGGACTGTCGGCAATAGTGAAGCCAAAGCCCTGGGCACCTTTCACAATGGTTAAGGTCATAAGTTCAGCTTGGGTGGCCCCAGATGAAGCCATAGACACATTGTCATCATGGACGGGCGGTGGATATGTGCCATCTAGCTGACCATCAGCTGGAATGGAGTGCAAAGAATGAGGCGGCCGATCTGTTATATCTGGAACTGACTGTGAGGTCCGAGAAATGTATTCCAAATATGTTTCATAGTTGTGTCTTCCATTGACCATCACTGGAGGTGGCCTCTCCATTATTGCAAGGGGTGGCACCATGCTGTTAGCAGGGTCTTCAGGATCAAAGGGCAAAGGGTAGCCGCGACACAACACCAGGTTGACACTCTGACCAATAGGAACAGACTGGAAAAGTTTGACAACATCTGCATGAGTGTGTCCAAGGACACAAACTTCATTAATATAGACAATGACATCACCTGTAAGAAAAAAAGAGATTGACAACATGAGGTAAGTTCAATTAACATCGACATAGAGAAATGGAATTATTTATGAGACTAGTGAGAGGTGCTGTTTCTCAGTAAGCAGTGAGAAAATCAATTAGAATATACTTAAAATCACTGTAGGTGACTCAAGGTTACAACAGGACTGCCAACAAATATAATGATCAAATGCTGAAAAAAAGCTACTTGGTTATTCTTGAAGTTCAGAAACAACTTCATATTCAGAAAGAAAGGCTCTGAGAGAAAAGGTTAGAAGAATTTGTACCTTGAAGAAGCACATTCTCTATGCTTCTTTTTCATCTTATTTTCCATCTTCGGTGTAATTCAGTTAATATAATTTTCAAACTATTGAGGAGTAGTGGTCATGAGTTTTAGATGAAAAAGAAAGCCCTACCATTTTTTTGTATAATAAGTCAATTGCCTTTTTTCTCTTTTATGGAAGAGAAAAAATTTGCCCATTTATTTGTTTTTTTCCATCTATAGCAGGTAATTACAAAGCTTCCATGTATATGCAAGCAAAGGTCAAGAGTGCAGGTTTTGGGATTGGGGAGCTGGGTTGACATCTTGGCTCAACTATTTAACAGATACGCAATATTGACCAAGTTACCTGCTTTGAGCCACAGTTCCTCGTTTGTAAAGTTGTGAGAATGAAATGACATAATGTAGGAAAAGTACTTGGCATAGTGTGTGACACACAGTGCTCAATAAACGTAGACTATTATTAATATGATTGTTGTTAAAATAGGATGGAAGAGATTTGAGACCCTTGGTTTCAAACAGAAAGCTGCCATAGTTCATCCTCTGATTTTAGATAAACTAATATTTCTGTGGATCATTTTCAATAAAGGCACTTGTCCTTTCTCCCCAGTGAACTATCACAGATTTTCAGAGGTCTACTGGTTAGAGGCTAACTTTAGATTAGAAATGCCCTGAATGCAAATTATTCATTATAAAATATGTTCAGAGAAATATTTTTTCCTGCTTAAAATGCAGAAAATCATGGCTGTTTGAGATAAATGTTTTAAAAAATTTTCAATTATGTATGAATAACAATTTTATTTTTGGAGAACTATTTTATCATGGATTGTTATTTTTATCTTCACAAACCATAATACTTGAAAATTGAACTTGCAAATTGAGATTGTGCCTGACTATGCTGAGGAGTATATTAGGGATGAAAAGACATGTTTTCACAGATTGTCAAATAAACAACTCGGAACACATCAGTTTATCAGAATAATTCTGGAATGGGAGGTGCAAATGGCTAGGGATTTCATTCTAAGACATCCTTGCCCAGCAAGCTTGCAAACATCAAAAATGAAAAACAGAGTTGAACTTTTAGAGTTGACTACTTTTCTGGTCTTTTGTAGGTGTATAACATAAAATGAATAAAACAATTAACAGCATTGTCTTAATTAACAGTCCCTCTTCCCAAATTGACAGAAAGGCCAAGCAGACATTTTCAGGGATCCAGATTAGGTCTGCCTCTAGAAAATGTCACAACCTATGTGATTGGTCAGATGAAACTTCACTTTTCCATAATGTCTATCAGGGAGGGTACTGGTGTGGAGGCTGGAACGTGGGTCCATGGCTCAGAACTGAATTGGAGTGGACATTCCCTCACTGCTCTTATAATTCCTCATCAGCCTGTGGCAGCTGGGGATGCTTTGGGCATCGTTTTTAATTGATTCTGTTCATCTCAGTATCCCAGAGAAGTGTCTAATTCAGATAGATTGTTTTTTTCTCCTCCTGTTTCTTTTAGTTTTAATGTTATATTATTTTCCACATTTAAAAGGTTGAAAGAACAACAAATACTTGTATACTAACATCCAACTTAATGACTGGAACATTGCTCGTTTTAGTTGAATCTCCCGTGGCTAGCACCTCTCCCCCAACTTGCTTTCCTTTACAGCCCTTTCCAAGGTAACCATTGTCCTACTTGAGGTTTGTTATTTACATATACTTTATAGTTTATATCATATCTAGGTGTCCATAAAAATAATATCTCTAAATAGTATCTAATCCCTAAATAATAATCCCTGGGAAGTATTTTTACATATTTTAAGCCTTTTGTAAACGGTATATATTTTAATGTTCTGTAACTTTTCTTAAAATATGTTTGTGATATTTATTTTGATACTTGTGCCTCTAGTTCATTAGTTTTCATCATAATATAGTATTTATTGATGGCTATATTACTACTTAATAACATTCATCCATTCTTTTGTTAATGGACGCTGGAGTTATGATAAATTTGTGGCTATTGAAAATAACTCTGCCATGAACCCTGTGCTGGCACAGACCATGTGCATCTTCAACTTTGTTAGATAATGGCAAACAGCTGACAAAAGAGGTCATATCAATTGACACTCCCATCGGTAGTGTGTTGAACTTTTCATTGCTTTACATCTGACATAGTACTTGGTATTCTCATACTTAATTTTTACTAATCTAATGGATGTGATCATAGTTTTGATTTGCATTTCCCAGATTGCCAGTGAGGGTGAGCATCTTTTCATGTTTATTGGCCTTTTGGATTTTCTCTTAGGTATGCCTCGTTTCCTCAATCTTCCTATTCAGTGAGTTTTTTTTTTTTTTAAAAACTCATTGACTATTTTTGATGTCTACTTTCATTCTTGATCCAACATTCTCCTTAGGTTTAGGAGGCTGTAAGGTATAGTAGAGATCACATGGGATATGAGGTCGAAAGACTTTGGTCTGAGTTCTAGTTTCATCACTTATTAGCTGTATAACTTTCCCAAACTGGCTTCAATCCTCTGTGACTCCGATTCTTTAGAAGTAATGATGAGCAATAGTAACAGCAGCTTATTGTTCTATGGGAAACAACGAATGAGATCATACAGGTGAAACGGTTTCTAAGCTATAAATTATTATGCAACAGATGATTGCTATTTCAGTAATTACTATTTGTCCTTCGTTACGTTCTTCCATAAAATCAGGACAGTCCTACCAAGATATTCCCACAACAGTTACAGTCAAAGATCATTGTGGAAATGATGGGTTTCTGAATGGCCAAGTAAAAGTGAGAAAGGGAACAAATGCCACTTCCTCTAATGCTCTCCCAAACTTTAATCATTGTTAACAGACTCCTTAGTCCCCAAGCGTGCTCTCTCCTTCCCTCTGCTCTGCCAGAATTTCATAGGAAAAGAGAACTAAGGGTCATGTTGAAAGCTCTCAAGGTTCACCTGCCAGGTCTAAAGAGTAGTTGTTTGAATTATAGTGATTAATGTTATCTATTTTTGAGTTTTAATGTGATCTTGCTATTTAGAAACAGAGTGAGAACTATTTGTGTTTCTTAGACTGCCTTTTACAATTTATGGGTATTTTCCACTCACAGCAATTTTTCAAGTCATCAGGCAAGTGAGAAAGAACCCTGCAACAATATCTTTATGAAGATAGAAGATTTCTGAATGCAAAAGATGAGTGACCAGTTATCACAGGACAAAACTATATAACAACTTGACAGTACTCAACTGCCCACTTTAAAAAAAATATATAGATGTCTAGATAATAAGTCATGGCCAAAACTCTTGTAGATGGGGATGTCAGCAAACATTTGCTTGTTCAGATAGAATTCATTGGGTAGAATATTTATAGACTGTGCTGTATAAATGTCATTTACATGTCGTGAAATAAAAATATAAGACACCTGGTATATGTCATCTGACAGTGCCATGCCAAGTCCTCAGACAGATTGGGTTTAAGAGCATAGAAAGGGACGTCATCAGGAAGACTGGCTCTGGCCCTAACCTGTTGGCCTACTTGAGAGGGAGAATTGGAAGAGACACTTGATCTCCCCATCTCTCAATTTCTTCTTTTATAAAATGAGAATAAAAATATCTCCTCCGTTTCCTCTTTTGCAGAGCTACTGTGAAAATGAGATCATCCTTGTGAAAATACTTATAATTTTATAAAATTTTTCTGCATTAAAAATAAGAAGATACATGTCTTTTGAAAGCTAAGCATATATTTTCATTACTATATTGCTGGAAAGTTTACTTTGTTTCCTAAATGGTCATTCACTTCAGGCCATATTTAGGTTAGTTTTAGGCCTGTTGGTCAGATTGAGTGTGAGTGATGAGTTAGGTGTCCCACAGGTCTGGTCTCAAACAACCTGAATGCCATTTATGGAATTTCAAAGTGCAAGTGAGGTAGAATGAGTTTGTTGAAGCAGGAGCTTTAAAACTGCTGTCCCGTATAAAAAGATGTTCTAAGATAATTTTTTCTTTCTTAGTCATGGGAATCAAAATACAGAATAGGATACATCATCATTTTGGATAAAATAGGGCACTCTACATAAAGCATTGCTTTAATTAGTTATTTTTATACCTCTTTCCTCTACCCCTGCATTCTTTGAGTCACTGTGGCCTACAGAATCTTCCTTTTCAACATCTCTCACTTACCACTCCCTCTCTGCCTTCCTTAAACACCACCTTGGACCAGACTAATTTACTTCCTAGTCAATTCTCATCTTACAGTCTACTCTATTAAGTTCAAACTACTTGATTTCTTGATCAACTGTTTAAGTCTTTCCAACTTATCTTTGTCTTCACCACCTAATAAGTTATTCTTGTGAAGCTGGTATCTTCACTACTCACAACTTACAAATTGTTACTTGCCTCTAGTTAAATTCTGCTATCCCTTTACCCTCAAGTGCACTTCCTTTCTATGTATGAATTCATGCCTACTAATTCATTTCCTTCCTCACGTCTTCAAAGGTATCTTTCATCACTCCTCCTGACATTGCTCCTATCTCATGTCTGAGGCTTGCAAATGCATCTCAGACTTTGTTCCTTTGTGGGAGTTCTACCCGTTCCAAGATTTCTCTGCGCTATATACAGAGCATCGTTACTATGTTGAGAATTCTTCAGGTATTTAGGATAGATTCTCACTGAATAAAGGATGGAAAGATTTAGTCAGAGGAAACCAGAAAAGATTTCATAGCTAAATGTACTACCTCCAGTTTAGTGTTTCTAACTTCTGTTTTTGCCAAGTTACCCAGATTTTTTTTTTATTATACTTTAAGTTCTAGGGTGCATGTGCACAATGTGCAGGTTTGTTACATATGTATACATGTGCCATGTTGGTGTGCTGCACCCATTAACTCATCATTTACATTAGGTATATCTCCTAATGCTATCCCTCCCCCCGTCCCCTCCCCACAATAGGTCCTGGTGTGTGATGATCCCCTTTCTGTGTCCAAGTGATCTCATTGTTCAATTCCCACCTATGAGTGAGAACATGCGGTATTTGGT
>NW_012102965.1:683559-695328 GCF_000951045.1 Mandrillus leucophaeus | reverse complement strand
TCTTGCTTCATTTCATTCATTTGATCTTCAATCGCTGATACTCTTTCTTCCAGTTGATTGAGTTGGTTACTGAAGCTTGTGCATTTGTCACGTAGTTCTCATGTTATGGTTTTCATCTCTATTAATTCTTTTAAGGTTTTCTCTGCATTGATTATTCTAGTTATCCATTTATTGATTCCTTTTTCAAGGTTTTTAGTTTCTTTGCACTGGTTACGTAGTTCCTCCTTTAGTTCTGAGAAGTTTGATTGACTGAAGCCTTCTTCTCTCAACTAGTCAAAGTCATTCTCTGTCCAGCTTTGTTCCGTTGCTGGTGATGAGCTGCGTTCCTTTGGAGGGGGAGATGCCCTCTGATTTTTTGAATTTCCAGCTTTTCTGCACTGCTTTTCCCCCATCTTTGTGGTTTTATCTGCCTTTGGTCTTTGATGATGGTGACGTACTGATGGGGTTTTGGTGTGGGTGTCCTTCCTGTTAGTTTTCCTTCTAATAGTCAGGACCCTCAGCTGTAGGTCCGTTGGAGTTTGCTTGAGGTCTACTCCAGACCCTGTTTGCCTGGGTATCAGCAGCAGAGGCTGCAGAAGATAGAATATTGCTGAATAGCGAGTGTTGCTGTCTGATTCTTGCTCTGGAAGCTTCATCTCAGGGGTGTACCCTGCCATGTGAGGTGTGAGGTGTTGGTCTGCACCTCAGTTGAAAATGCAGAAATCACTCGTCTTCTGTGTCGCTCACGCTGGGAGCTGGAGGCTGGAGCTGTTCCTATTTGGCCATCTTGGGCATGCCCTTGCTCAACTGCCACCAAGATTTTTGATTAAAAAAAATAAAAAAATCCTGACAACTCCCATCCTACCAATTACATGCACTCTACATTAAAAATTATTATTTTTAAAGTTTCCTCTCAGTTAATAAGATTTAATAGAGCTCTATTTTCTGCAGCTTATATTAATTTGTGTTTTAAATCATAATACATAATTTTATTATAATATTGTACATCCATTCTGAGTCTACTCCACAACCCCCACAAGCATATAATACTGACATGTACTTTTGGGGGTGTGCTACTCGCCACATCAGTTAAATGGAAAATAACTGCTCTTGATACAATTTATTCCCCAAAGTGAAACAGTGTGGTATGTCATACTAGTAGAGTTGAAGTTGGATCCCCTTTAAAATAATTTGAAGCAGTTTCTAAAATCCCCAGATGGTCCCCTTAGAGTGACAGTTATAAAAACAACCATTAATTGGAGAATTCCATTTTGGAGGTTCTGGATCCTACCATGGCTCTACTGACTTTACACATCAGTCTCGCAGATAGCATTATTATACATGCCCATCAAATTATGTATTAATAGAAATACAAAAACAGATACTTAGGTGTAAAAGGTGTAATGGATAGAAAATTCCTTCATTAGAAGAATCTTCGTTCTTACGTGCTACTTTATAAATGACACTGTGAATAAAAATAAGGTTTAGGCAGTGACTTTCTTAGTAATTTTCTATATATTATGAGCCCAAGTGTGGCACAATGGCTGCAAAGCACTAGATATTGCCTTCTACCTGCTTCGCTATCAACTCATCTTCCATACCATACACTCTGTCGTTCCTTTCACTTAACATCCTTTAATGCCTGCTCATAGAGACAGAATTCAGGCCAAACTTTCTAGCATGACATATGAGGCTGTCAGAGCACTGACTTAGAAGTCAGGGGGTTTATGTTCTTTATGCCAGGTATGCTAATAACTAGTGGTATCAACACTTCCTAGGTCTTATTCCTCACTTATTCATTAATTTATTCAGCAAAGATTTACACGTATTCAACTACTATGAGCTGGGCATCATGTTATAAAAAGAGGATTGAACCAGATGATCTTGAAAGTATCTTCTTCACTTTAAAATTCGAACACAAAGCCTCTTAGATTCTAGCTCTTGGATAACTTTTATTTTTAAAAATTTCAACTTTTAAATTTCAGATTCGGGATACATGTGTAGGTTTGTACATGGGTATACGGTGCGAGGCTGAGGTTTGGGATATGACTGATCCCATCACCCAGGTAGTAAGCATAGTGCCCAATAGGGAGGTTTTTCAGTCCTTACTCCAATCTCTCCCTCCCCTGTCTAGTGGTCCCCAGTGTCTATCGTTGACGTCTTTATGTCCATGAATATCCGGTATTTAGCTCCCACTTATAAGTGAGAACATGTAGTATTTGGTTTTCTGTTCTTGTCTTAACTCAGGATTATAATCTCCAGCTGCATCCATGTTGCTGTAAAGAGCATTTTGTGTATGTCTGTGTAGTATTCCATGGTATATATGTACTACATGTTCTTTATCCAATCCACCATTGAAGGGCACATAGATTGATTACATGCCTCTGCTATTGTGAACAGCACTGAGATGAACATACGAGTGCATGTGTCTTTTTGGCAGAACGATTTATTTTCTTTGGGATATATACCCAGTAATGGGATTTAGACAGCTTTTCAACTGATTGCTTCCTTCCTTTTTTCTACCACCACTACCTGAAATGAGATGCTTGCCGTCTATTATATGAACTTCTGCAATAGTCTCTTAGCTGGGCTTCCTGATGTCATAGAGGGAATGACTCGGGAAATAGCAAAGAGAAGGCCAACACATGGCATGATCAAGTGAGCTTGTGGGGTAATGGGGTTCCCAAGTGTCACCCGATTTTGACCTCTAGGAATACATAAGACATTGCTAAATCTCCACTTCTGGTCAGGATTGGCTCAAGAATCAGGAGGGTGTGAATAGTCTTCATATTCTCCATATCCAGTGGCTGCAAAGCATTAGATACTGCCTTCTACCTGCTTCCTTCTCAACTCATCCTCCATACCATACACTCTAATGCCCCTTTCACTTAGCATCTTTTAGTGCCTGCTGATAGAGACAGAGTTCAGTCCAAACTTTTTAGCATGACATATGAGGCTCTCAGTTCACATTTTTATTGTCTCCTGCTTTTTCCAACCTACTCTGTGCTTCAGTTGGCCCCAGCTTTGGGCCATGCCCCCAACACCATATTTTCTTTCCAGTCTCTGTGCTCTTGTTTCTGCTTCTCTCCTTGCTTTGTCCCCACTAACAAGTGCTTGTTACCCTTTAAGGCCAGCCTTACCTTTTAAACCACCTTTCTGACTGCCTCCGTTAGCTGAATGTAAATTCTTCTTCCTGTGTGTTACTCTTTCTGACAGCGAGATTCTTCAATCCATTTAACCACACTAACAGCATTGACTACCATTTTAATACACTTAATATTTATCTGGCATTTACAAACTCTTACCTAATCCTTAACCCATCTAAGATAGCCATTGTTATCTGTACTTGATACATGGGAAACAGAACCTAGGAGAAGTGAAGTAACTTCTCTAAAGTCACATTGATAATTAGGAAAGATTGAGGAAGTGAATCCAAGACTTCAACACAAATGCTAATAATTTCAAGCAGTCCAGGATGTATTTTGACTTGAGGACCCTTTTGCTTCTCTCAGCTTATTATTGGTCAGAATGCTGGGTAAAATAATCTTTAATTCCTGAATGTGAAAATTGAGAGATGAACTGCAGTATTCTTTTGATTAGCTAAGTTAATGGAGGGAGGCAGTGAAGCAGATAATTGCAAACAGGGGAATCAGGGAATCCACTGAAGTTGCTAGGTCCATTTTCTGCAATCCTCCAAAATAAGCTGCTTGGAAGAGAGCTAGGAGAAGGCCGAGGTGGGAGGTGACAGGGCATTATAACCCACACAACTTACAACCATCACAAAACATAAGCTCTAGTATAAATTGTTTCAATAGCTGTGTGATCTTGGGTGAAGTATTTAACTTTTCTTGGTCTAATTTCTTTTCATGTAAAATGCAGAAGTCAGAAAAGACAACTTCTAAGGTGCAGCTTTAAGAGTTCCCACATCTGATGAAAATGTGGAAAGCTCTCCTACTGAATTCATATAAGACATTGGGAAATTTCAGTAGTGTAGTTAAACAGGTAAGTGATAAGCCTCTTGGGGCTTATCTTGAACTTCTCTGATTTTCTACAAAAGTAGCCAGTGACTGCGACACTCTTATCTATAGGCAGAAGGATACTAAGATATTGGAGTAGCCACTTATTTCTCAAAAGAATGAAAGGCTTCTTAATCACATTTTACAATTTCATCTGTGTGACCCAGTGCAGATGCTGAATTAAAAGCTTGTTTTTTTTTTTTTTTTTAATTATGATTAAGCAGCACACATCCCACAATTACTCCCTACCAGATGTGAATGAGTCCAACGATGTATTTACATTTCCTTTGTGTTTGGCATTGAGTGGTAAGATATATTTAAATACTTGCACTTTACTTTGTTGAAAAGGAAACAGAAAATACATTCTAAGAGAATCTAAAGCACTGATTATTTGCTGATCTGGCAAAGATGAAACAACACTTCAGATGAAAAACTATAAGTAAAGCCACAAAAAGAAAGCACAAAAGACTGTTTCTTGCAAAGCTCCAAAAAGCACTGGCTTTCTATAGCTTGCTCACATTGGGAATTCAATAGCATAAAATGGTCAGTGAATCTGTCATTTCTCTAAAGAATGTAGTGAATTCTAAGCAAAAAGTAACAAACACTTTATCAGAGGGGTCGTATAACATAAAAATAGGTTACTAGAAAAGAACCCAAAAGATTTTCAAGAAGAAATCTTAAAACCCTAAAAGTTTATGAAAGCAAGATAAAAATGGGTTGTAGCATTCCCCTGTGCTCTTCTGTGTGTTATGGACACACCTGCGGACTCAGCCACTTATTAACCGTCCCCAAACCCCACTGCAAAAACCAAAACTCTAGTTACAAAAATACCTTACAAGAAAGAGTCATCATTTTATGTGGACACGAAGCAACATGCATGCTTATTTTCAAACGCTGTAATTGTATTCCTGAACAAGCATGATTCGTTTTTGCAGAAATGGCTCCTAGAGGCCAGCATGGCACAACCTGTCGCCATCTTTTGACCTTATTCCAAAATAGTGTAGCAAATGGCTTTCAAACCTCCCCTGAAATGAGGGGACAGCTGGCTGGGGTGTAGCTGGGAACTGTCTCTGGTCACACTTTCCAACAGTTTATTCTAACTCTACCTGCAACTGTTAATAGCATGCAGTTCTGACTGAGCAAGAAAAATGAATAATAAGGAGAGAGAGTAAAAGGGATGAAAAAAGGATGGATGCATCTGTTTCATTTCAGACTGCTACCTCCTGCCACATGGTTGAAGGTTTTTGTAATTGTGTGTGTGTGTGTGTGGGGGGGGGGGGTTACTACCTGACCTATGCATGTACACACATTTTTAAGGCACGTAGAGCAGTGTTTTTATGTTTATTTGAGACAAATTTTCGCTGTCATCCAGGCTGAAGTGTAGTGGCACTATCCTGGCTCACTGCAGTCTTGACCTCCAGGGTTCAACTGATCTTCCCACCTCAGCTCCCCAAGGAGCTGGGACTATAGGCTTATGCCACCACGTCTGGCTAATTTTTGTATATTTTGGTAGAGATGGGAGTTTTGTCATGTTGCCCAGGCTGGTCTTGAACTCCTGAACTCAAGCAATCTGCCCACCTTGGCCTCCAAAAATTGTAGGATTGCAGTCGTGAGCCAACACAGCCAGCCAGAGCAGTGTTTTTAGCCAGAGGAAAGTAGAATTTAGTTTCTGATACCATGAAATTGACGTAGAAGAGGGGGAAAAAAATCCTTTTTTTTTTGAGACAGAGTTTTGCTTTGTCACCCAGGCTGGAGTGCAGTGGCATGATCTCAGCTTACTGCAACCTCCACGTCCTGGGTTCAAGCAATTCTCCCGCCTCATCCTCCCGAGTATCTGGGACTACAGGTGCACGCCACTATGCCTGGCTAATTTTTTTGTATTTTTAGTAGAGACGGGGTTTCACCATGTTGGCCAGGCTAGTTTCGAACTCTTGACCTCATGATCCGCCCACCTTGGCCTCTTAAGTGCTGGGATTACAGTGTGAGCCACTGCGCCTGGCCAAAAACCCCTCTTTCATGACTCCAACTCCAGACAACGTTCTAAGAAGTTGGTATCTTGAATTGCTTTTGAAAAAAGGTACTGTTTGCTGCATTGTGAGCTGGGTGCTAGTCCTGAATACCCACACTGGGTGTCGCAGGATGTCTACTGGTGGAGCTGCTTGGTTGGAGAAGCACTCACCCCTGGGTCTCTATCACCCTACATGGTAATTCTGGAAAGGGTTCTGACTAGTGCTTCAATTGCAAGCCAATCAACATGCCTTAACTGGTAGTATAACATATTCTATTATGTTGATCTGCTCCTTCACTCCCTTCATTTGTGAGAAATTACAGGCCCCCTGCTGCCTTGCTGAAATGAGGGCTGCCAGAATATTTCTCCCATATGGATTTCAGAAGTGGTGCAGCATTAAGTTGCTGAGCTTCATAAAATGGCTGGCAGAAAGAACAAACGTGCCGTGCTAAATAAAAATATGACTGTATATTGCATACACATGGGTCCAGGGTTTGATGAGAGCCCTTCTAACTTGTTAAAAGGGAAATAGACTTGGCAGATGTGAATCTTCATTGACAGACTTTGATTGTTCAAACTTGGACCCTTTTATTTCCAATTTCAGTTTGAGAAAGAGCAATATTTTATACAAGTATCAAGGAGTCAGCCTGTTCATTGGGCCATATACACCAAGGATTGCCAATTAAAACTCCCTCAAACACATGGCAAAAAGGAAGAACAAAATTTGTCTTGGCTGCACTGAAATTTTGGAATCCAGAGAAAGATAGTTATTATCTGTCTGATTTATGTGAAGAGAAAGGGAAAGCAATATGGTACCTTATTTTATCAGACATCTACTACTTTCTCCATAGGGCGTATACCCACCACTACCCTCTCCATGTTAGACACTGCACACAGATTCTTAAGGGGATGAATAATGTCACTAGCCTAGGGGTTTCAGGGAAATGTGAAGCAATTTCACTGCAGACAATGGAAGATTATTTTATTCTCAGACACAACAGACAAATGGCACAGAGAAAAACAATCTAATCCCCTGCTGTTTGCAATGTTACAATTATTATACCCTACTGAAGCTGATTGGCATAAGTGAGCAGAGAATCATCACCAAAGATTTTAAGTTGCCCCCTCCCTCTGTACTACTACTGAACATGTATCTATGTAAATATACATGTAGATAGGTCCACATGTCTGTATGTTAATTTGTTTATTTCTGTGTTACATTTTCCATTCCAGCAAAATATGATTAACAACAGAGTCAGAAACAATGAAAATTTCTTGCTTTTAAAACTAAATCTACTATGATTTTTATATAATTACAGCATTAGCACTTTATTTTATATCAAGTTCCTTCAAATCATTGTAAAATGCAAAAATCATAACCATGTGGTGGCATATTAACTGAAAAGCAAAATTTTAAATATTTTAAATTTGCTACTTTTTTGGTATAGATAATGCAAAACAGCTAATTAAATCCTTTCTACTGAATAAATATGTTGTTGGAGATCAGGGAGAAATGGCTATATTGGCTAATAATAACTATAGCTACTACTAAGAACAAGAACTGTATGCCAAGAAGTCAGTCAAGCATTCCAGAACCTTCATTTATTTTAATCCTTGAAGTAGTGTGATGAAGAATATATAGTGTCCCCATGACATAGAAGATGCAACTGTGGCTTAGAGGAGTCAAGTTCAACAATTATAAATGACTGAACTGCCACATTCCTAGTGGGGTTACATTCACACTTGTCTTCCAACTATGTGGATGTTTGTTTATATAAGCTTATACAATTTCAAGATTCATTTCATCTATTTATTTGGCATTTCTTAAGACTTAGACTAAAATTAATCACTTCAAATTTTGTGTATCTAATTTCACATTTGACTGCTTGAACTGAATAGTATTACATAATGTAAACATAGATGGTGTTTTTAATTATACTTTAAGTTCTGGGGTACATGTGCACAACGTGCAGGTTTGTTACACAGGTATACATGTGACATGGTGGTTTGCCGCACCCTTCAACCCATCATCTACATTAGGTATTTCTCCAATGCTATCCCTCAACCAGCCCCCCACCCACCAACAGGCCCCAGTGTGTGACGTTCCCCTCCCTATGCCCATGTGTTCTCAGTGTTCACCTCCCATTTATGAGTGAGAACATGTGGTGTTTGGTTTTCTGTTCTTGTGTTAGTTTGCTGAGAATGATGGTTTCTAGTTCTTCCATTTCCCTGTAAAGGACATGAACTCATCCTTTTATAATGGCTGCATAGTATTCCATGGTGTATATGTGCCACATTTTGTTTATCCAGTCTATCATGATGGGCATTTGGGTTGGTTCCAAGTCTTCGCTACTGTGAACAGTGCCACAGTAAACATATGTGTGCATGAGTCCTTATAGTAGAATGATTTATAATCTTTCAGATATATACCCAGTAAAGAGATTGTTGAGTCAAATGGTATTTCTAGTTCTAGATCCTTGAGGGATCGCCACACTGTCTTCCACAATGGTTGAACTAATTACACTCCCACCAACAGTATAAAAGCGTTCCTATTTCTCCACATCCTCTCCAGCATCTATTGTTTCCTGACTTTTTAACGATCACCATTCTAACTGCATGAGATGGTGTCTCATGGTGGTTTTGATTTGCATTTCTCTAATGACCAGTGATGATGAGCTTTTTTTCATGTTTGTTGGCTGCATAAATGTCTTCTTTTGAGAAGTGTCTGTTCATATCCTTCACCCACTTTTTGATGGGGTTGTTTGATTTTTCTTATAAATTTGTTTAAGTCTGGATATTAGCCCTTTGTCAGATGGACAGATGGCAAAAATTTTCTCCCATTCTTTAGGTTGCCTGTTCACTCTGATGATAGTTTCTTTTGCTGTGCAGAGCTCTTTAATTAGATCTCATTTGTTGATTTTGGCTTTTGTTGCCATTGCTTTTGGTGTTTTAGTCGTAAAGTCTTTGCCCATGCTTATGTCCTGAATGGTATTGCCTAGGTTTTCTTCTAGGGTTTTTGTGGTTAGGTCTCAACATTTAACTCTTTAATCCATCTTGAACTTATTTTTGTATAAGGTGTAAGGAAGGGGTCCAGTTTCAGCTTTCTGCATATGGCTAGCCAGTTTTCCTAACACCATTTATTAAGTAGGGAATCCCTTCCCCATTGTTTGTGTTTGTCAAGTTTGTCGAAGATCAAATGGTTGTAGATATGTGGTGGTATTTCTGAGGCCTCTGTTCTGTTCCATTGGTCTATATCTCTGTTTTCGTACCAGTACCATGCTGTTACTGTAGACTTGTAGTATAGTTTGAAGTCCGATAGCATGATGTCTCCATCTTTGTTCTTTTTGCTTAGGATTGCCTTGGCTGTGTGGGTTCTTTTTTGGTTCTGTATGAAATTTGAAGTAGTTTTTTCCAATTCAGTGAAGAAAGTCAATGGTAGCTTGATGGGGGTAGCATTGAATCTATAAATTACTTTGGGCAGTATGGCCATTTTCACAATATTGATTCTTCCTATCCATGAGCATGGAATGGTTTTCCATTTGTGTCCTATCTTATTTCCTTGAGCAGTGGTTTGTAGTTCTCCTTGAAGAGGTCCTTCACATCCCTTGTAAGTGGGATTCCTAGGTATTTTATTCTCTTTGTAGCAATTGTGAATGGGAGTTCACTCATGATTTGACTCTGTTTGTCTGTTATTGGTGTATGGGAATGCTTGTGATTTTTGCACATTGATTTTGTATCCCGAGACTTTGCTGAAGTTGCTTATCAGCTTAAGGGGATTTTGGGCTGAGACGGTGGGGTTTTCTAAATATATCATCATGTCATCTGCAAGCAGAGACAATTTGACTTCCTCTCTTCCTATTTGAATAGCCTTTATTTCTTTTTCTTGTCTGACTGCCCTGGCCAGAACTTCCAATACTATGTTGAATAGGAGTGGTGAAAGAGGGCATCCTTGTCTTGTGCCAGTTTTCAAAGGCAATGCTTCCAGTTTTTGCCCCTTCAGTATGATATTGGCTGTGGGTTTGTCATAAATAGCTCTTATTATTTTGAGATATATTCCATCAATACCTAGTTTATTGAGAGAGTTTAGCATAAAGGGGTGTTGAATTTTATCAAAGACCTTTTCTGCATCTATTGAGATAATCGTGGTTTTTGTCATGCATTATGTTTATTGATTTGCGTATGCTGAACCAGCCTTGCATCCCAGGGACGAAGCCGACTTGATTGTGGTCAGTAAGCTTTTTGATGTGCTGCTGGATTTGGTGTGCCAGTATTTTATTGAGGATTTTTGCATTGAGGTTCATCAGGGATATTGGCCTGAAATTTTCTTTTTTGGTTGTGTCTCTGCCAGGTTTTGCTTGCAGGATGATGCTGGCCTCATAAAATGAGTTAGGGATGATTCCTTTTTTTTCTGTTGTTTGGGATAGTTTCAGAAGGAATGGTATCAGCTCCTCTTTGTACCTCTGGTAGAATCTGGCTGTGAATCTGTCTGGTCCTTCACTTTTTTTTTGTTGGTAGGCTATTATATACTGCCTCAATTTCAGAACTTGGCATTGGGCTATTCAGGGATTTCACTTCTTCCTGGTTTAGTGTTAAGATGGTGTATGTGTCCAGGAATTTATCCATTTCTTCTAGATTTTCTAGTTTACTTGGGTAGAGTTGTTTATATTATTCTCTGATGGTACCTTGTATTTCTGTGGGATCGGTGGTGATATCCCCTTTATCATTTGTTACTGCATATATCTGATTCTTCTCTCTTTTCTTGTTTATCAGTCTGACTAGTAGTCTATCTATTTTGCTGACCTTTTCTAAAAACCAGCTCCTAGATTCACTGATTTTTTTAAAGATTTTTTTGTGTCTCTGTCTCCTTCAGTTCTGCTCTGATCTTATTTTTTGCCGCCTTCTCGCTTTTGAGTTTGTTTGCTCTTGCTTCTCTAGTTCTTTTAATTGTGATGTTAGGGTGTCAATTTTAGATCTTCCCTGCCTTCTCTTGTGGGTATATAATGCTATAAATTTCCCTCTACATACTGCTTAAATGTGTCCCAGAGATTCTAGTGCATTGTGTCCTTTATTCTCATTGGTTTCAGAGAACATCTTTATTCTGCCTTCATTTCGTTATGTACCCAGTAGTCATTCAGGAACAGGTTGTTCAGTTTCCATGATGTTGTGTGGTTTTGAGTGAGTTTCTTAATACTGAGTTCTAGTTTGATTGCACTGTGGTCTGAGAGACTTATGATTTCCATTCTTTTGCATTTGCTGGGGAGTGCTTTACTTTCAAATATGTAGTCAATTTTAGAATAAGGGCGACGTGGTTCTGAGAGGAATTATGTTCTGTTGATTTGGGGTGGAGAGTTCTGTAGATGTCTACTAGGTCTGCTTTGTCCAGACCTGAGTTCAAGTCCTGGATATCTTTGTTAATTTTCTGTCTCATTGATCTGTCTAATATTGACAGTGAGGCGTTAAAGTCTCCCATTATTGTGCAGGAGTCTAAGTCTCTTTTTAGGTCTCTAAGAACTTGCTTTATGGATCTGGGTGCTCCTGTATTGGGTGCATATATATTTGGGATAGTTAGCTCTTCCTGATGAATTGATCCCTTTACCATTATGTAATGGCCTTCTTTGTCTCTTTTGATCCTTGTTGGTTTAAAGTCTGTTTTATCAGAAAGTAAGATTGCAACCCCTGCTTGTTTTCTGCTTTTCACTTGCTTGGTAGATCTTCCTCCATCCTTTATTTTGAGTCTATGTGTGTCTTTGCACATGGGATGGGTCT
>NW_012102965.1:677347-683174 GCF_000951045.1 Mandrillus leucophaeus | reverse complement strand
AGAGAGATCTGCTGTTAGTCTGATGGGCTTCCTTTTGTGGGTAACCCAACCTTTCTCTCAGGCTGCTCTTAACATTTTTTCTTTCATTTCAACCTTGGTGAATCTCATGATTATGTGTGTTGGGGTTGCTTTTAAGGAGTATCTTTGTGGTGTTCTCTGTATTTCCTGAATTTGAATGTTGGCCTGTCTTACTAGGTTGAGGAAGTTCTCCTGGATGATATCCTGAAGAGTGTTTTCCAACTTGGTTCCATTCTCCCTGTCACTTTCAGGTACACCAAAAAAATGTAGATTTGGTCTTTTCACATAGTTCCATATTTCTCAGAGGCTTTGTTCATTTCTTTTCACTCTTTTTCCTCTAATCTTGTCTTCTTGCTTTACTTCATTGAGCTGATACCAATCTCTAATATACTTTCTTCCACTTGATCGATTCGGCTATTGATATTTGTTTATGCTTCAAGAAGCTCTCGTGCTGTGTTTTTCAGCTCCATCAGGTCAATTATATTTTCTCTAAACTGTTTATTTTGGTTAACAAATCATCTAACCTTTTTTCAAGGTTTTAGCTTCCTTGCATTGGGTTAGAACATGCTCCTTTAGCTTGGAGAAGTTTGTTATTACCCATCTTCTGAAGTGTACTTCTGTCAATTCATCAAACTCATTTTCCACCCAGTTTTGCTCCCTTGCTGGTGAGGAGTTGTGATCCTTTGGAGAAGAGGCATTCTGGTTTTTGGAATTTTCAGCCTTTTTGCACTGGTTTCTCCCCATCTTCATGGATTTATCTACCTTTGGTCCTTGATGTTGGGGACCTTAGGATAGGGTCTCTGAGTGGACGTTCTTTTTGTTGATGCTGATACTATTCCTTTCTGTTTGTTTTCCTTCTAACAGTCAGACCTCTGCTACAGGTCTGCTGGAGTCTGCTGGAGGTCCACTCCAGACCCTGTTTGCCTGGGTATCACCAGCAGATGCTGCAGAACAGCAAAGTTTGCTGCCTGTTCCTTCCTCTGGAAGCTTCATCCCAGAGGGTCACCCACCAGATGCCAGCCATAGCTCTTCTGTATGAGGTGTCTGTCAGCTCCTACTGGGAGGTGTCTGCTAGTCAGGATACACAGAGGTCAGGGACCCACTTGAGGAGGCAGTCTGTCCCTTTGCACAGCTTGAATGCTGTGCTGGGAGAACCACTGCTCTCTTCAGAGCTGTCAGGCAGGGACATTTAAGTCTGCTGAAGCTGTGCCCACGGTACCCCTTCCCCCAGGAGCTCTGTCCCAGGGAGATGGGGGTTTTATCTATAAGTCCCTGACTGGGGCTGCTGCCTTTTTTTCAGAGATGCCCTGCCCATAGATGAGGAGTCTAGAGAGGCAGTCTGGCTGCAGTGGCCTTGCTGAGCTACGGTGGGATCCTCCCAGTTCATCCTTCCTGGCAGCTTTGTATACACTGTGAGGGGAAAACCACCTACTCAAGCTTCAGCAGTGGTGGACACCCCTTCCGCTACCAAGCTCAAGCGTCCCAGGTCAGGGTCAGACTGCTGTGCTGGCAGCGAGAATTTCAAGCCAGTGGATCTTAGCTTGCTGGGCTCTGTGGGGGTGGGGTCCACTGAGCCAGACCACTTGGCTACCTGGCTTCAGCCCCTTTTCCAGGGGAGTGAATGGTTCTGTCTTGCTGGTGTTCCAGGTTCCACTGGGGTATGGGAAACAAAACAAAACAAAACAAAAACTCCTGCAGCTAGTTTGGTGTCTGCCCAAATGGCTGCCCAGTTTTGTGCTTGAAACCCATGGCCCTGGTGGGGTAGGCACCAGAGGGAATCTCCTCGTCTGCTGGTTGTGAAGACTGTGGGAAAAGCACAGTATCTGGGCTGGAGTGCACCGTTCCTCCTGGTATAGTCTCTCATGGCTTCCCTTGGGTAGGGGAGAGAATTCCCCAACCCCTTGTACTTCCCGGGAGAGGCGATGCCCCACCCTGCTTTGGCTCACCCTCCATGGGCTGCACCCACTGTCTAACTAGTCCCAGTGAGATGAACGAGGTGCCTCAGTTGGAAATGCAGAAATCACCTGCCTTCTGCCTCAATCTTGCTGGGAGCTGCAGATCGAAGCTGTTCCTATTTGGCCATCTTGCCAGCGGACCCAGATGATATTTTATCTTGACATAACAGTCTTGTTTTTGTTCACAAGTTGTGGCCCATAGGAAGAATCACTCAGTGACAGAATTACTTATATTTGAATGGGCTAGTTAGCCTGCCCAAGTCCTAAAGCAAGCAAATCAGAAGAAAAGAAAAACAAAATGCCAAGCCTATCAGGATGACTGGGGATGTAACTCTTGAGGTCATAAACATCTAATAAGTACAATAAAGAAAACAATGAAAATGATTTTAAGGTATTTTATGAAATGCTGAAGCTTTGAAAATCTTGTCTCAGTTTTTCATGAATTCTAAAAGGCAGAAGAATTATTAGTAATAGGACTAGATATACCAGTTAACTGATAGCCAGTTGGATAATCTTAATGAAAATAATGGACTTGAATATGGAAAGGGCAGTTAGCCCTTTAGCTGACTGTAAATAAATTAGTTTTCTTAGGTCTAGAACACATGAAACAGATATATAATATCTTTTTTGTACACTGTATTTTCAGTTTTAGTTACACAGACATGCTAACTTTTCTACATAAACAGTAATCAATGACTGTTGAGGGCATGTGATTGTTACCCTTTCCATTTTGAATTCTACTCATGAAACTGACAGAGAAAGCATAAACTTGTATTTCATCTCTCTAATTACTGGTCTAGGGAAGCAAGAGATCTAAGGACTTAGTCAATGAATAATATAAAAATACACTCAGCAGATCATAAATATTTATTGATACATCAAAAGTCTGCTAGTCAATCTTTCAATAATTCCTTCAGCATAGAATGCTTGAGTCAAGATATCGGAAAAAATATTAATTAAAATCCAGACTTAGCTCTGAAAGGACAGGAAATAGAAAATATACCAAATATTTTCTGCTGTCAGATGTCTTTAATTTTTTGTCTTAGTTTCATTTTCCCTGTGGGTTTGACTGCAGGTTCTTAAATTTACTCACCTACTAAACATGCAATTATCATTTTAAATCTGACAATGCATCTACTTGCTTAGTGGAGAAAGATTAGAGCTAAGAGGTGGAATTTTATTTTATTTTTCCCAAAGGTAAAGAGAACACGAACATAAACTTCAGTGTTTATTTCACTTAAGCATTTTTCTTTGTTCAGCCAGAATTTTCTTATAGACTCTTTACTAATTTTTTTAAATCAGGAAAGATGCATGAACACTAATTTTAACAATTTACTGACTATAATTGATTAACAGTCAATTGAATTAGTATAGGTAAAAGATAATTATAGTTATGAGATATCTTGTATATTGTATGTATATGAAATATACAATATCATCTTTATTTTCAGTATCTTACAAGCTAAAGACAGATTTAAAATGTTAACCTAGTTATCTGTGAGAATAATAGTATCACTGGTGTGCATGAAAATTCATGGTAGAGGAGAAGGTAAATTATGATATGTGCTTGGTAAATTCTAGTGGAAGTGGGAGGAGACTTGTAAACATTGAGGGGAGGGGCTACAGATACAAATTTTGGAGTCATCAATATAGAGACCTAGTTCGTAAGTGTTCACTTCCAGACTTCTTATTTCTCCTGCATTCCATATTCAAAACGATTTTCCAATCTCAATCTTATTTATTAAATAATTAGTTCTATTTTTACTAACTACCAGTTGTAGTTTCTAATCAGCGTGAGTCAACCAGTGTAACTTACATTAGTTTGATGTATTTTTTGTCATAAAAAATAATTTTAATGTTTTAGTACCCATTTAATAAATATGAAGTCCCAGCAGATACACAGATGAGTAAAATATAGTCCTTGATCTTAAAATATAATAAACTATGATTTAGCAAGGAAAACTAGCATAATTTATTATGTTTCAGTGCATAGTTCCCATTTAATACTTCAGTGAAATATTAAAAACAACCAGTGATCACAAAAGTATCAAACAAAACAAAATGAAAGAAACTTTTTACCTCTTCTCTTTGGAATAATATAGAAAACAATCACCCTTATTTCTCAATTATCTTGTAGAAAACAATCACCCTTATTTCTCATTTATCTAGGGGGGCACCCAGTATAGCAGTGACACACAGTAAAGGCTTGCAAACATTTGCCAAATGCAAAAAATTAGTAACATTTTTAAGAAGGCATGAGATGTCCAAAAAAGAGCTATTCAAAGATGCAGCAAGTTTTAGAAAATGGGGTTAGCAAGAGAGTGGATTCTGAGGTAAAAGAATCCCATGAGGGAGATAGGAAAAGTGAGATTTCAGAGGAGAGTCATTGGTGTAGGGTGCCAGAGAAGAATGGTGTCTGAAGAAGGGTTGATTACCTGTTTACAATGGTGGCAACAATAGAACATCAGATTGGAAAGTAGCCATTGATTTCGCCAAGTGGGTATACCCCAGGAATATTCCCAAGCTTAGTTTCAGTAGGCTGTTGAGAGTAGAGACAATAGTATAGGAAATTGGAGAAAGAACAAGTAGTGAGACTATAGACGTGTGGTTGTCTACCTACTACATCTAAGAAGTCTGGTAGGGAGAGGTAGGAAATGCATAGAAAAGTAACTAATCAGAGCAGGCAGACAGAAGAGCAAAGAAGAGGAGGAAGTGGGAAAGAGAAACTTAACCTATCGGGTTAGGAGAATGTGATCCAAGATCAGAGTATGTGAATTTGAAAGTTTAGCTTGAAGTTTGGCTTCAAATTGAGAAAGACACCTTTTTATCTGACTCTAGAGGGGAAAACAAAAGGGTAGTAGGAGCAATAGCATCTTGATTTATGAGGAAACTCAAATCATTATCTCAGCAAAGTAGGGTAAGAGATTCTTATCCTGGGGAGTACTGGGAATTATGGAAAAATCACAACAACCAAACATGCATTCTAAGGTTTTTCTGTGTCCCTGCCCTGATACAGAGTACCATTAATTAGCTGCTGATTTCATGGCACTGCTGTCTCTCAAGAGCAGGTTTGGGAATAGAAGACAACCAAATTTCTAGTGAAGTGAGGTTGTCTGCCCTACTAATTCAGACAAACAAAAACTCATAATTTAAATATTTCAATAATTGCCTACACTCCTGCCTTGTGTTTTGTAGATCTGGATTGATACGGTTTTCCTAAGCTCTCTGAACTAATACAGAGATTACTACTCAAATATAGATGTGGAAGATTTTTCTGTTCATAAGGACTGTAATGGATAGTTTTATGTGTCAAGTTGGCTAGACTATAGTCCTAATTATTCAGTGAAACACTAATCTCGATGTTGCTTGGTAAATACATCTTGTGGATATAGTTAACATCTACAATTAACTGACTTTAAGTAAAGGAGATCATCGTTGATACTTTGGCCAAGTCTTATCCAATCAGTTGAAAGGCCTTAAGAATAAAATTGAGGTTTCCCTGAGGAAGAAATTTTGCCTCAAAACTGAAGCATCAGTTCCTGTCCAAGAGTTTCCAGTCTGTTTCCCTGCCCTTCAGATTTTGAATTTGCCAGCCCTCACGATTTGTGTGAGCCAATACCTACTCTGGTTTTGTTTCTCTGGAGAGCACTAGCTGATACAGAGACCAAAGTTCAAACTTTACTGAAAAGAGGGGTTCTGATCTCCTATTTCTGGAACTATACAGTGTATCTATTTAAACTTACTTATTAAACTTATTGAAGAAAAATGAAGATGATGGTCGTGGTTAGTGATTAGGGCATGGGATATGTGATAGGGGATGTGGGAGAGGGATTTTTTTTTTTTTTTTTTTTTTT
>NW_012102965.1:666506-677297 GCF_000951045.1 Mandrillus leucophaeus | reverse complement strand
TTTTTTTTTTTTTTTTTTTTGAGACGGAGTCTTGCTCTGTCGCCCAGGCTGGAGTGCAGTGGCGCGCGATCTCTGCCTCTCCAGGTTTAAGCAATTCTCTGCCTTAGCCTCTGGAATAGCTAGGATTACAGGCACCTGCCACCACGCCCGGCTAATTTTTTTGTATTTTTAGTAGAGACGGGTTTCACCATCTTGGTCAGGCTGGTCTTGAACTCTTGACCTTAAGTGATCCACCCGCCTTGGCCTCCCAAAGTGCTGGAATGACAGGCGTGAGCCACCGCGCCTGGCTGGGAGAGGCATTTTAACATATCGGAACTGGTTTCACACTATCTGGTTTTACTAGTTGGCTTTTAGTCCTTTACTTCTTGGTACAGCACAAATGTTGAATGGGATCAGATTCTTTGGATTAATCACACTTCTTCAGTTCTGGGATTGTATTTCCTATTGACTCATATGGTGGCATCAGAACTCTCAGTGAAACACACAGAAATACAGCTTATGTCTGAACAATTTAGATGAGACATAGTCTAAAAACATTTGCCTAGGGGAGGGCTTAAGTCATTCCAAGTGGATAAACTGGCACGTCTAAGTCTCCTGCTTTGTAGGTAAGTTGTGATACACCATATTGTATACTGTGTGTGTGTATTCATATTTAAATTTTCTCTTGTTTGTGCTGTTTTAGACACAATTTTAATTATTTAGTCAGGAAGAGAGTCCAGACTGACCATCAGGCTTAAAACTGCAGTAAACAGGTGAATGGTATCCTAAATTCAATCACCTTCAGGGCATCTTAGCTGCAGCTAGGAAATAAAGAAGGGAGAAGTCAGGTGGGAGTCGATGAAACCAAATTGATAGGCCTGAGCTGGCATTAAGGAGACTAACCCATGTTCCTGTGTTCAGATCCCTCTGAGTGGGGAGACCGTCATGGGATACATGTGTGTGATGTGTATTGGTCCATCCAGTGTGTTCCCTCCCATTGAGGCTACAGTTGTAGTTGAAGTGAGCACAGAAACAATTTAGTGAAAATTCTTGCTTTATTGGCTCCAATAGCAGGATCTGTTGTTAACTAAAGAGGCAGTGCTTAACTACTATCAATAGAGAGATTGAAAACTGAAAAGTGTAAGATTTGCCTCATACAGGACACCTGCAGGTATCCTCAAACCCAGCAGCAATTTCAGCTTAACCTTAAGCAAACCCAGCTTAACCAGCTGAAACATGGCAAGTTTGCAGCCTTCAGAGTGACCTCTGGGAGAACTCAGAATTTAAGCTGGAAATAGAATGGCCTGTGAGATATAGGGCAAGGTAAGCAGCACTCAGCATAGTTTCTGGGGGATTTGGAAGGGCGTCCTGATGCTGCACGATCAGGTGGCACGCATGGCCTGGGGAAGCTATCTCCTGTGGGGAAAAGGAAATCACTTGTTTAGCTAAACTGAGGCCCATCACCCTGCAATCAACCCACAAATACCTCCTTCACAAAGACAAATTGTAGGGGGCATGGGAGCAGTGGTGGTTAATGGTGGATACCAAATTTGTATCTAATTTAGACTTAAAGCCAAGAAAGGACAGGAAAGAGCCACTGAACTTCCACTTTCTCAGCTTACAATATATTTGTAAGAGACCTGCAAAACAGGAGAACTCCTGTTTCAGAATTCCTGACAGTTGGTTATGCCACTGCAGCTCAGTTCTAATAAGGAAGTGAAGGAGGAAAGGAAATTGACATTTATTAAGTATTCATTAAGTGTCAGCACATACAATCTTGTTTAATCCTCCCAAGAGTCCCGTGACATGTAAGTATCACTACCTCCATTTTACCAGGTTAGAAAGATTAGATTGAGATGTTAACTATGTTCCAAGGAACTCAGGAGTAAGTGGTGCAGCCAGGTGGGTGGGACCGTAAAGCCTTGACAGACACTCAGAATGTGGACAGTCAGGGACTGCAACAATGGCATCACTGGAGGTTGTTGGAAATACGGAATATCAAGTCCCTCCCCAGATCATCTGCATCAGGAATTGCCTTTTAACTTGATCTTCAGGTGATGGGTATACCAAAAAAAAAAAAAAAGGTTGAAAAGCACAGCACTGAAGCGTGTAGTCTTCCCTCTATTCCACTCTATGGAGGTGGGTCATCCCATCATAGCAGAGCCATAATCGTTAAATATTCTTCCTTAAATTGAACCAAAATCTCCCTCCTCATAACTTTTACCTGCTATCCTTCAAAGAGTCATCACTTATCAGTTTTTCTCTTTTCATTTATTAAATATCCTCTTCAGTCTAAATTTTTAGTCTGAGATCCTTTTGAATCCTAATTCATTCCTCCAGCACTTATAATCTATATATTTAATAGGGATATTTTTAAAAACTTCAAAATACATACTGATATGGTTTGGCTGTGTCCCCACCCAGAATCTCATCTTGAATTGTAATCTCCATAATCCCCATATGTCAAGGGAGAGACCAGGTGGAGGTAATTGAATCAAGGGGGACGTTTCCCCCATCCTGTTCTTGTGATAGTGAGTTCTCACCAGATCTGATGGTTTCATAAGGGGCTCTTCCCCGCTTCACTCAGCACTTCTCCTTTCTGCCACCTTGTGAAGAAGGTGCCTTGCTTCCTCTTATCCTTCCACCATGAGTGTAAGTTTCCTGAGGCCTCTCCAGCCATGCTGACCTGTGAGTCAATTAAACTTCTTTCCTTTAGAAATTACCCAGTCTCAGGCAGTTCTTTAGAGCAGTATGAAAATGGACTAATACACATACATACTCTCTCATTCTAAATAGTCACAAGTGGAGTCTGGCAGCATGGTGATATTAATTCATGTGTAAACTCTTGTTGGTTCTGTATTCAGAAAGCCACACATTATCCTGAGGTATTTTCCAGGTGATATTTCACCAACTTATCTCCATCAAGAGTTTTTTTGTTAAGTGTCTTGCTAAACTCAAAATACTCTATGGGACTATCCTAACAACCTTATTCATGGAAGAAATAAGATGGAGCAAAACTCCATCTCAAAAAGAAAAAAAACTTGCCTGGCTTTCATGTTCCATATTTCTCCCATTCACTTTCATTTCTTACAGAATTTTCACTTTGAGTTCTTTCAAGAGAAACTTTGAATGCTTGGAATCAGAAAATATGTTTCTAGTACCATTGAATTGCCTTTTGCAACTATTACTTCATCTATGAAACAGACATAATCTTAAGAGATGATAGATGGGAAGGTATTATATAAACAACTATAAAGCATGTATAGTACTATTGCTGGTATTAAAACAACTTTGGATTTAAAAAGCTTTGGAATATAATCAGTGTCCTGGTTCTTCTACCACTTGGAGTCCCTGTGCCAAATTCGTTCCAAAGGCCATTGAAGTGATACTGTTTGTCTTGCCAAGATTTTCTCTTAGACCAAACGTTAGCAAACTGTGACAAGTAGGCAAACCCAGCACACTACCTATTTTTGCAAATAAAGTTTTATTGGGACAGTCAAGGTCATATTTTTACATATTGTCTGAATGGTTTTGTGCTACAACAGCAGAGTTGAAATGTTGCAACAGAGACCGTGTAGCCTATAAAGCCAAGAATATTTACTATCTTGTCTTTTCCAGGAAATGTTTGCTGACCCCTGCCTTAGACTATAAGTTTTAGAAAAAAAGGATTTTTTAAAAAGATTTTAGAAAAAAATGTAATTTTCTGCATACAATTCCTAATCCAACTCTGTACTTAATTAGGTAATAAATTCATTTTATGGTAATTTCTTTAACGGGATTTAAGGCCTAAATATAATCCTGAAATAGAATGGTGCAGGGTGATTTGATTGATCAATCTGGATTAAGATATTTAGCTAGAAAACCCGATTGATTTCAAGCTTTGTTGACTTCATGAGGGGTGGGAGGGTCACAATATTTGTTCAATTTTCAGCATTAAGAAGTACTAAATATTAAACCAGAATGCATCCTTTATGATTTGACTGATGTTCCTGTTAAAAACGAGCTATCAGATTCCATTATCCAACAAAGTAGTTGGATAATTCTACACTATGAAAATAGTGTAGAATTTTAGGCTGACTTCAAGATATGACCTGGATTTCTTTTTATTATTTCTTAAATTTATTATTATTTTAGAGATGAGGTCTCACTACGTTACGCAGGCTGGTCTTGAACTCCTGAGTTCCAGTGATCCTTCTGCCTCAGCCTCCCAAAGTGCTGGGATTATGGATTTCCTTCGAAAATAATTTTCCTAGTTCAATGTGTTCTCACAAAATTTGAATATTCTAAAATTTAAGTACCAAGGAAAAGTTTTCTGAAATTAAGTATCTCAAGAGTCAAAGCTTGAAATCACTGTTTTCTGGGCCTTCTTCAATAAATAATTTCAGGATGAAGTACATGTTATTCTGTTGTTTCCAAGGTAATAATAACAAGCTGTCCTTGAAAAGAATGGCTGGCGATGGAATTACCTCTAGAGAATTTAAGGTAGTATTTGCCAAGAAAGAAGGTCTGATGTTATGTCAAACATATCCTTTATTACCTGAATAAGTAAATACACCTAATAAATGATGAAGTGCTTGGTGGCTGAGTTACCCGACCACTGTTTTAAAATGTTCTCATTAGTATTTCTTGTCTGTAACAAATGATTTTAAATTTTGTGTTTCTCCGAAACGGTATTTTAAATTCACCAAAAGCAGTATTCTCAAGTTTTCATGGGAGAGAATGGCTAGGAAATTCTTTTTTTTAGAATTGTGATCTAGCTTGGGTACTTGGGTAACTGATAAAATAATGGATCAGTCATCTATAGAATACATGCCTATTCCAAGGTGGTTACTGTTGTATTTCATGGCACCTATAATTGGCCTAAAAAGCGATAAATCTGTTTTAGCAAAGTAACCCAAAAGACCCCATTAAAAGTGGTATTTTAAATGTTAATAAGCATGTATTCTATTTAGTTTATGTTAATAGGCTGTAAGTGGGGGGGGGTATTGATGAAAATATTACCTTTTCTGCATGTTAAAATTCAGGAGTAATTATTTTTCATTTTCCACTTAAGGATAAACAGGTGTTTAACACAATATTAAATAAATGCCTCAGTACCATAAGGTGATAAATGTGTAACATTTAACAGATGAGTAAATTTAAATTGTCTCTAAACCCGTACAAACAAAACAAATTTAAATATGAATACACACACAGTATAGAATATGATGTGTCACCACTTACCTACAAAGCAGGAGACTTAGACGTGCCAGTTTACACCTGAAATGGCTCAAGCCTTCCCCTAGGCAAATGTTTTCTTAAATATGAAATATAACCACTGTTTAAAAATAGAGAACTATGCAGTTTATTAAGTTGCTATCCAATCTCAGCTGTTCCTGAGGACTTTTGGCAAATACACTTATTCACGTGTCCACTCCTGTCTGCTCCACTCACCCAGGAAAGGGGAGCTTTTTTTTTTTTTTTTTTAAGTAAGAATCCTTCATTTCCAGTCTGAAGAAGCTGATCACGCTGATTTGGCCAGAAGTCAATGCAATGTATTTATCAGTATCTAGCCGAACTTTTGAAGTGGTGCCTTCCCTTTATATATTCTAGTGGATTCAGCATGATTTTTCAGGCAAAAAGGAATAATATAGTTCACTGAGCTGTAAGGTAGATCACCAGCTCAGGACATGAATTCTAATTTGACTCCAGGTGTGGTTTTGTCTTCAGTGGAGAAACTTGGCTGCCTGTCATCAAAATGGGAACAGAATCAGCCACTAGTGTGTCCATTAACCAAGGGACCTTGATTATATGGTAGAATCTTCCTCCCTCCCCCAAAACACTGTTATGTATGAGCTAATGACCAGGAATTTCTCTGGGCAAAAATCACGTTTTGAATTTCATTCCAGAAATAAGTACAGAAAATACATGCTAAAAATAAAATGGTTTACAATTTTAAAAAATACACTTTACAGTTTAAATTAGAATTAACATAGGCAGCAGCTGAAGGATAAATAAGGACTGGTCAATTGGCCATGGACACTCTGAATGGTTTAATAGCCTGTGAGTAACTTTGACAACTTAGGAGACAGCTTTGATGAGCCAGGGCAAAATGAACTCACTGAAACCACTGTTTCTAGTACATGGATTCACACACACAGCTGCTTAGCAAAACTTGCACTCCAACAAATACCAAAACCTCCCACATGAGAAACTGTTAGCAGCAGGGCAATCTAGGTTACACATCCAAAAAAATCTTAATCTATTTTTTAGAACTCCTTTGTATTCTCAGAGTTTTAGTAAAACAGTTACATAATTTTGGTGAATTATTTTACCTCTCTCAGTCTCCAATAAATGAACAAAACAATTTTTTGAATGCTTCCTATTTGTGAGTAATTTTGCTGGTGCTGGGAATAATAAAAATAGATGATGCTTATTTTATCCTTGTTACATGCCAGGCTAGTTGCCAGGCATTGTGCGAAACCCTTAATACAAATTATCTGATGTAACCCTCATAGGAATCCTATGGTCATAAGACTATTAATGTCCTAGTTCGGGAAACGGGGAAACTAAAGCCTGAAAAGTTAGTAACTTGCCCACGGTCACCAGAGTTTGCACTCCTAACCATTACCTTTAACTGCCTCTCTATGCTCTAAGCTCGGCAGTGTTTCTTAAAGTTGAATGAGATTCCTGGGATCTTGTTACAGTGTGGTTTTCTGCGTGGGGTCCAAGATTCTGCATATCTTGACAAGTTTTCAGGTGATGCCAATGCTGCTGGTTCATGGATCACAGTGGGAATACCAAGGCTCTAGACATGCCAACTCAGCTATGAACTGCAGATCAGAAATATCAACCAGCTTTTAAAAACTTCTTTGTCCAGTTTCCATCCTATGTTATTTAAAATCTCTGGGACTGGAACGGAGGCATGAAAATATATTTTAAAGATCCCTAAATAATCCTTATGTGTCATGCTCTAGAAATCAAGAATCAGTGTTAAAAATTAGAATAAAGTACACTGCATTAGTAAGCAATATTACTGTTTGAAATGTTTTACTATCCATTGTGTGTGTGTGCACACTACATTTACAGCATAAAATGTATTCCTTATTGTAGGTCAAGGTAAAAAAATATTTGAAAGCTCCTTTCAATACTAAATTTATTTTCTTTCTTTCTCCCTCCCTCTCTCTATCCCCATATTTCATCTTATTCTTAAGAGGATTTAAGAGACATTACAAATATCCACACTTTTTAAAGATATTTTTCTTGTCTGTAAGAAACTCATCATCTACTGCGGGAGCTGAATATTTTACAATACGAAGGAATAGTGTTATACAAAATATACGAAATATTTTGGGAACCCAGATAAATAAGGAATACGGTAAATTACTATTTAGGGGAGTCAATGAAGGTGTCATAGAGGAATTGATACTGACTTTCGTTTTGAGTAGGAACTGGCAAGTTAATGGGGAGGGAAAGAAATTCCAGCAAGAGGCATTCCTTCTACCTCGCGCAAAGGCAAGGTACATGCAAAGGCAAGGTATGGTCTAGGTTTTACTTGCAGGATTATGATAAACTTGGAGATGAAGACAATAACGAGAGTCTGCTGAGGTTAAGGGCTGTGGGGGGAATGTCTGGAGAAGGTATTGGAAAGCTATATACTAGAATGGTCAAGGAGAAAGAGAAAAGCTACAGCTCAAAGCTGAAGAAGAAGCCCCAAACACTGGCTCTGAAGGAGAGGAGGAAGACGTCATGGTCTCAGGGAGAAATAAAATCAGGAACTGGTGGTGGGGATAAGTAGGAAATTGGTAAACATGAATGGTTTCTGATAAAGACCAGGCAGATGTGTTGATATCAGAGCTTGTGGATTTGTACCCAAATAGACAAGTTTCATGAAAGGATAGCTGAGAGAGTGAATGTAGCCGGATGGAATACTACGACATAAGGCTGCACCTAGTAAGTTGGGAGTTTACAGTGGAAGACATTGTATTCCAGACTAAGGAAGTGTGTTTGTTTCTTTGTTTTATAATCTTCAGAGGGAATTATTCCCACTATCAGGGAAGTGGCATAATCATTTTTAAAAGATAATTCTGGAGGTAAAGTTGGGGTTCAACTGGAATGTAAAATGACTATTGCATTGATTAAGGTAACAGACAACGAGGTCCTGAACTAATCCAATGGCAGGACTTAAGAAAGGAGAGAGAGATTTCTGAAGAGGGATTGTCAAGGTTTATTAAATATGGAGTTCAGAGAGAAGGATAAATTTTGAGAGCTAGTGTTAAGGTTCTAGCTTGGGAAATGAATAAACATACTATTAGCTCAGACTGAGAATGCAGGAAGCAGAGAAGTTATGGACAGGAGAAGGATACATTGAAGATATTTTTAAGGAGGAATGTCTGATATATAGTAGGAAATACTGGGTCCATTGGAGGAGAAGCGTATCAAATAGATAATCTCTGTGACACGAGGTTGGTACTGTCAGATTGTCATGATGAAAGGATGTGGTTAAAACACAAATAAGTAGTATTAGCTTTCAAAAATCTGTATTTTTGAGTCATAAAGGAAATCTGTATAGATGACTATTGAATTAAAGTAGTCTTCAAAAGTCACCTGAATGATCTTTACCATTATATTTTCTAAAAATATAAGGAAGATGAATATAAACTACAGCTGTATAATTTCTTCCTGTAATCATACTTTAGGCTAGAATAGTAATTTTGGTTTCATAGCAATCATTTAAAAGTGTTTTTCTTTTTTCCTACAGAGAATGTTGTTATATAAGAAGCTAACCTACTTTAAGTAGGAGTGGATATGACTACTCATTGACAATTATAATAGATTCAGTCGGAAAAATTCAGTTATCTATTCTATTTTCACAATTTGGGGATTTGAGACTAGTTGTGTCAAACATCTTTCTATCAGGATATGCTCTAGACTTAACAAAGGTACCCGAGTTATCACTTAGACAAGAGAAGAAGAAACGCCTATAAATACTATCATCTTCCTTTCCCTAAAATAAATATGCAAGATAAATCCAAGTGCCTGGATTTTCAATGTGAGTACATTATTTCAAATGCATGAAATCACCAAATAAGCAGAAGAGAAAACATTTCCAGGCCTGTAAATCCAGCAGTGCTTTTGCTCATTTCAGGGGATGAATAATTTTAATGGAATTCTTCTACCATGAGACAGGCAGATTTAATACATAAATTTAACATGACAATGTAATAATAGGCTACATGAAAAATAATATTTAAATAATAAAATCATACCTCATTCTAAATTTAATTATTTGTATTCTCCCATTAAAACTTAATGTAAACAATATTAACAGTAATTCAAAATTAAAGTAATCATGTACTGTTTAAGTTCTATTTGACATTACCTACATCTTTTATCTCAATACTTTCTCTTTCCCTAGGGTCCTTGTTTTAATTCTTCAGGAAATAAGGTGAGGGTGGTTCTAAGATGGCCAAATAGGAACAGCTCCAGTCTATAGCCCCCAGCATGGAGTCTGAGATCTGAGAAAGGACAGACTGCCTCCTCAAGTGGGTCCCTGACCCCTGAGTAGCCTAACTGGGAGACACCTCCCAGTAGGGGCCGACTGACACCTCATACAGCTGGGTGCCCCTCTGAGATGAAACTTCCAGAAGAAGGAGCAGACAGCAACATTTGGTGTTCTGCAGTCTCCACTGGTGACACCCAGGCAAACAGGGCCTGGAATGGACATCCAGCAAACTCCAACAGACCTGCAGCCGAGGGTCCTGCCTGTTAGAAAGAAAACTAACAAACAGGACATCCACACCAAAACCCCATCTGTATGTCACCATCATCAAAGACCAAAGGTAGATAAAACCACAAAGATGGGGAGAAATCAGAGCAGAAAAGCTGAAAATTCTAAAAATCAGAGCACTGCTTCTCCTCCAAAGGAACGCAGCTCCTCGCCAGCAAAGGAACAAAGCTGGACAGAGAGTTGGCAGAAGTAGGCTTCAGACGATCGGTAACAACAAACTTCTCCGAGCTAAAGGAGGATGTTTGAACCCATCACAAATAAGCTAAAAACCTTGAAAAAAGATTAGATAAATGGCTAACTAGAATAAACAGTGTAGAGAAGACCTTAAATGACCTGAAGGAGCTGAAAACCATGGCACGAGAACTACGTGACGCCTGCACAAGCTTCAGTAGCTGATTCAATCAAGTGGAAGAAAGGGTCAGTGATTGAAGATCAAATGAATGAAATGAAGTGAGAAGATAAATTTAGAGAAAAAAGAGTAAAACAAAATGAACAAAGCCTCCAAGAAATATGGGGCTATGTGAAAAGACCAACTCTGCGTCTGATTGGCGTACGTGAAAGTGACGGCGAGAATAGAACCAAGTGGGAAAACACTCCTCTGGATATTATCCAGGAGAACTTCCCCAACCTAGCAAGACAGGCCAACGTTCAAATTCAGGAAATACAGAGAGCACCACAAAGATACTCCTTAAGAGCAACCCCAACACACATAATCATGAGATTCACCAAGGTTGAAATGAAAGAAAAAATGTTAAGAGCAGCCTGAGAGAAAGGTTGGGTTACCCACAAAAGGAAGCCCATCAGACTAACAGCAGATCTCTCTACAGAAACCCTACAAGCCGGAAGAGAGTAGGGGCCAATATTCAACATTCTTAAAGAATTTTCAACCTAGAATTTCATATCCAGCCCAATTAAGCTTCATAAATGAAGGAGAAATAAAATCCTTTCCAGACAAGCAAATGCTGAGAGATTTTGTCACCACCAGGCCTGCCTTACAAGAGCTCCTGAAGGAAGCACTAAATATGGGAAGGAAAAACCAGTAC
>NW_012102965.1:662833-666456 GCF_000951045.1 Mandrillus leucophaeus | reverse complement strand
GGGGCCTGTGGTGGTGGGAGGGATAGCATTAGGAGATACACCCAATGTAAATGATGAGTTAATGGGTGCAGCACACCAACATGGCACATGTATACAAATGTAACAAACCTGCATGTTGTGCACATGTACCCTAGAACTTAAAGTATAATAAATATATATATTTATATGTATAATTCTTCAGGGAATACTTGTCATTTTCTTTAGTACTTTGTAAATATTTGAATATCATATTTTTTCACATTTTAATTTTTTAGCACTGTTTTTCCCAATTAGACTGTGAACTTTCAGGGACGCAGACACTGTGACATTATTGTTGAATTAACCAAGAGGCTAAGAATGGCACATTGAACATAAAATTTTAGGATAAATCATCTGATTTTTAGTGTATTCTACAAAAGAGAATATTAAAATAATCGTAAAAGGGAAAACGAGAACTTTGTTGGGTGTCCTCATCCTAGTTGCATTATTTAGTGTAATTTCCTTTTTTATTTCCATATCGAGGCCATTACCTTTTTAACACTTTGGAACTCTAAAGGTCTTAACTATGTTCTGTGTTTCTTTTTCATTTTTGTAACAGTCTAGCACTGTAAGGGACTGATAATGTTTGCTGGATAAACTTACCATTTGGAAAAGTTTTCTGCCTAAGGCAGATCTTAGGACACGTTTGGAAACACTTAGCAAATACAGCCTCTCTTCTTGTAACTTACTAGTAATGCACTGTCTTGCCTTAATGCCATCTATCAGCCAATTTACCCACCAAGCAGCCAACCAATCAATCAAGTATTTACTGAGCCTTTGCTATGTACTCAGTACTATGCTAAGTACGATGATGGGCACAATACATGGTTTCATCATTAAGAATTTACAATCGTTGATTTTATGGTGGTTGTACTTGTAAGGCTGAATTGCATTTAATAAAATTTTGGTACAGTGCTTATTGAAATTAACTGGATATTTTGTTACAAAGACTGCTCTATAATAAACAAGGTATTAGAATAATATTGCTGCATGATATGTTATTTTCAGTTATTCTAACTCATCAGAACAGAACATACTATTTTTAAAGATAAGGCATCATTATTTTATGTATGTTGAATACCATTTATTTGATAATGGCAAAATAATGAGCCTCATCTTACCTTATCTTTGTACCTATCCCCTTTAACCTGTCTGTGGCTTTTAGTTCTTTGTGCAATACCTTTAATATTTACATAGGTATAACTGACTATAATTTTTGATAATGTAGTAATAGTTCACGGATGATATCCATGCTGCTGGCTTAGAGAAAGTGAGTCCCTGAAGGATCACATTGACAAATGTGGCTTTGTTTTCTTTTCAGCTACTTCCACCTTGTATCTACATTTTGTGGTCTACTTTGGCTATAACCGCAAGATTGACTATGTGAATACATCCATCTCTGTGCCTCTACTTTTCTCTTAGACTAACAGGAGAATAAACTGTAAATTTGTGTATCTGAGTGCTCATCCACTGAAGGAAAGATAGCCTCATAACCTCTTTCCAATTTAAAAGAATCTCACATGACCTCTGAGGGTGTGAAATCTTATTCAGTGTCCTCAGCATCATCTCACATATATGATCACTATCTTCTTCAAGGAATTTCTTCACTGGGTTTCCAGAATACAGAATTCTCCTAGTTTCTATTACAGTGACTGTTCAGTGTGAGCAACTACACTAGCGATTGCTACTCCCTTGTTCTGTGCCCTTTCATCTATCTTCTCTGTTCATACTTAGTCCATAGATAACCTCATCCGATCCCACAGGTTTCAATGTCATCTATACGTCAGTAACCCTCCCTAAATCTGTATCTCCAGGCACAGTGTCTCCTGTAAACTTCAGGCTCAACTACTCAGTACTAGAATATCCGTAGTCATCTCAAACTGAATGTGTATAAAACTGCTTCTCTGCGAGTCTTCTCCATCTCGGAAACTGGTACCATTATTCAGGACAAAAACTTTATAGCCGTCTTTGATTGTTCCCTCTTCTTACTCCAAGAATTCAAAAAGTCCACCAGTCAATCTTGTCATGGCTACCTCCATAATATATATTTACTCTGTCTATGTCTCACTTTTGCCATTGCTATTACCCTAGTTTCTGGTATAACTCTCCCTTTCTTTGGCTACTCTAATAGCTTCCTAACTGGTCGTCCTGCTTCTACTCTTGCCCCTGAGAGTCCATTTTCAATCAGAGTATTACAAACCAGAGTAATGTTTTAAAAATCTGAATTTTATTATTTTGTTCCTCTGCTAAATAATTACTTATTATGTTTAGAACGAAAGCTAGAAGAAGCCTTACTGTGGTCTGAGGTCCTACACAAGCAGAGGCAACCATCTCTCTAATCTCACACCTTAATTCATGTCCCCTAACCAGCTGGTTGCTATCAGGCAAAGCAAAGCATATCCTGAGGCCTCTGGAGTTTCTGTTCCCTCTGCCTAGTATGCCCTTGCCTCATACCTTTTAGTTCTCTGATCAAATGCCCTGCCCTCACAGACCTTTCTTGAGTATTCTATTCACTTATTCTGGTGTATTTTTCTTCACAGCACTTCTGACTGACATAGTATCCAGGAGCGATTTATTTATTTGCATTCTCTCTCTCCCACTAAAATATTCCATGATGCCGGGGCTTCATTTACTATGATATGCCTTGTACCTAGAGAGTTTGGTACATATAAATATTTTTTTCAGTGAATAAACTCAGCAGAATATAGAAACATTTATTAAAGCAGGAATTAGCTCAGTCCCTTTTCTCTGCAGCATCCTTCTCCAAAATTGAGTAACTTCTAGTGGTTCTGGAAATGCTTGCTTAAGCATCAGAGAGAACCTTATACTTGCAAATAAATGCACGCTATTTGCTGAATGAATACTTAGCTTTGGAAATGAGTCAATACAGGAATTGATGCCAAACAACCCTGAACAGCTCAGTCAGCGTGGGAAGGGCTCACCTGGCAAAGCACAGTTAGGTACGTTTACACAAGGAGTGCTTTTTTACACAGGGCAGTTGAGGAGAAGTAGTGTGCTATAGCTCACTATAGTTAAAAGCACAAAACACTATGAAACTAGGGCTACTTCCTTAATCTCGCTAAGCCTTTGTTAACCATTAAAAGGGGCTTACAGCAAATTTCTGATGCAGAAGAATTACAAATAATTTATGTAGCTATGTAAGGTGGTGGAGCATAAACCTATGCTGTGAAACTGTAGGCTGCACAAAGTGACTTCCTTCCAAAGAGTACCGAAGGGAAAGGGAGGACAAAGAGCAACTTTATGGTAGATAAACCTGACAAACACTATACTAGCCAGGTGATAAAGATTAACGTTAACAAGCAATGTCTGTCATGTTGACAGCATATACTTTCGATATGATGTGATGAGAATGCCATTTTACATCTGTGGTCTTTCTCACAAAATTCAATAGTCCCAGTATAATCATGGGCAAAACATCAGACAAATCTCAAGTTCGGGAGCCTTCTACAAAATTCCTGAACAGTACTCATGAGAATCGTCAAGGTCATCAAAAATAAGAAAAGTCTAAAAAACTATCATGGCCATGAGGAGTCTAAGGAAACATGACAGCTAAATGCAATGTGATATCCAGGATGGGATCCTGG
>NW_012102965.1:656371-662783 GCF_000951045.1 Mandrillus leucophaeus | reverse complement strand
GTGTATAAAACTGCTTCTCTGCGAGTCTTCTCCATCTCGGAAACTGGTACCATTATTCAGGACAAAAACTTTATAGCCGTCTTTGATTGTTCCCTCTTCTTACTCCAAGAATTCAAAAAGTCCACCAGTCAATCTTGTCATGGCTACCTCCATAATATATATTTACTCTGTCTATGTCTCACTTTTGCCATTGCTATTACCCTAGTTTCTGGTATAACTCTCCCTTTCTTTGGCTACTCTAATAGCTTCCTAACTGGTCGTCCTGCTTCTACTCTTGCCCCTGAGAGTCCCTTTTCAATCAGAGTATTACAAACCAGAGTAATGTTTTAAAAATCTGAATTTTATTATTTTGTTCCTCTGCTAAATAATTACTTATTATGTTTAGAATGAAAGCTAGAAGAAGCCTTACTGTGGTCTGAGGTCCTACACAAGCAGAGGCAACCATCTCTCTAATCTCACACCTTAATTCATGTCCCCTAACCAGCTGGTTGCTATCAGGCAAAGCAAAGCATATCCTGAGGCCTCTGGAGTTTCTGTTCCCTCTGCCTAGTATGCCCTTGCCTCATACCTTTTAGTTCTCTGATCAAATGCCCTGCCCTCACAGACCTTTCTTGAGTATTCTATTCACTTATTCTGGTGTATTTTTCTTCACAGCACTTCTGACTGACATAGTATCCAGGAGCGATTTATTTATTTGCATTCTCTCTCTCCCACTAAAATATTCCATGATGCCGGGGCTTCATTTACTATGATATGCCTTGTACCTAGAGAGTTTGGTACATATAAATATTTTTTTCAGTGAATAAACTCAGCAGAATATAGAAACATTTATTAAAGCAGGAATTAGCTCAGTCCCTTTTCTCTGCAGCATCCTTCTCCAAAATTGAGTAACTTCTAGTGGTTCTGGAAATGCTTGCTTAAGCATCAGAGAGAACCTTATACTTGCAAATAAATGCACGCTATTTGCTGAATGAATACTTAGCTTTGGAAATGAGTCAATACAGGAATTGATGCCAAACAACCCTGAACAGCTCAGTCAGCGTGGGAAGGGCTCACCTGGCAAAGCACAGTTAGGTACGTTTACACAAGGAGTGCTTTTTTACACAGGGCAGTTGAGGAGAAGTAGTGTGCTATAGCTCACTATAGTTAAAAGCACAAAACACTATGAAACTAGGGCTACTTCCTTAATCTCGCTAAGCCTTTGTTAACCATTAAAAGGGGCTTACAGCAAATTTCTGATGCAGAAGAATTACAAATAATTTATGTAGCTATGTAAGGTGGTGGAGCATAAACCTATGCTGTGAAACTGTAGGCTGCACAAAGTGACTTCCTTCCAAAGAGTACCGAAGGGAAAGGGAGGACAAAGAGCAACTTTATGGTAGATAAACCTGACAAACACTATACTAGCCAGGTGATAAAGATTAACGTTAACAAGCAATGTCTGTCATGTTGACAGCATATACTTTCGATATGATGTGATGAGAATGCCATTTTACATCTGTGGTCTTTCTCACAAAATTCAATAGTCCCAGTATAATCATGGGCAAAACATCAGACAAATCTCAAGTTCGGGAGCCTTCTACAAAATTCCTGAACAGTACTCATGAGAATCGTCAAGGTCATCAAAAATAAGAAAAGTCTAAAAAACTATCATGGCCATGAGGAGTCTAAGGAAACATGACAGCTAAATGCAATGTGATATCCAGGATGGGATCCTGGGACAGAAAAAGAGTAATAAGTAAAAACTAAGGAAATCTTAATGAAGTATAGACATTAGTTAATAATACCGTATCATTATTGGTTCATTAAGGGTAATAAATATACTAATGTAAGATGTTAGGAAGAGAAATTGGGTGTTGGGTATATGGGAGCTCTCTGTACTGTCTTCACAATTTTTCTATAAATCTAAAACTGGTTTTGTTTTTTTGAGACAGAAACTCTGTCAGCCAACATGAAATGCAATGGTGTGATCTCGACTCACTGCAACCTATGCCTTCTGGGTTCAAGCAACTCTTGTACCTCAGTCTCCCGAATAGCTGGGATTACAGGAACATGCCACCACCCCTGGATAATTTTTATATTTTTCAGTATAGATGGGGTCTCTCCATGTTGCCCAGACTGGGTCTCGAACCCCTGAGCTCAAACAATCCACTCACGTTGGCCTCCCAAAGTGTTGGGATTACAGGCATGAGCCACCACACCTGGCCTAAAACTTTTTTTTTTTGATGGAGTCTCACTCTGTTGCCCAGGCTGGAGTGCAGTGGTGCAACCTCAGCTCACTGCAACCTCTGTCTCCCAGGTTCAAGCGATTCTCCTGTCTCAGCCTCCCAAGTAGCTGGGATAACAGACGGGTGCCACCATGCCCAGCTAATTTTTGTATTTTTGGTAGAGATGGGGTTTTTCTGTGCTGGTCAGGTTGGTCTTGAAATTCCCGACCTCAGGTGATCCACCCGTCTGGGCCTCCCAAAGTGCTGGGATTACAGGCATGAGCTACTGGTTGCATGAAGATTCCATGATGAAAAAGAAAAATTTTACTCATTTTGTGATTAATATGCTGAAATGCAGTTTTCATACTTTTTTGATTAATTTATGTTTTTATATACATCTTAATTATATTAAATTTTGCCATTTTAAATACAACACCCACAAAAGAAAACAAAAAAATGAGATGAATCTAATACACACTGGGGTCTGTTGGAGGGCGGGGATCAAAGTAAAATCAAAGTAAGATCAAAGTAAAATAATGTATGGCAAATTCTGAACCCTACCACATCTTAAAACCATTTTTTACTGGTTGTTTACTTGAAGAATGAGTCATATTTCAAATTTGTCACAGAGAGAAAATTTAAGCAGTGCTCTTACATGAAATATGCTATTCATCATAGTAATGTTGCTATCTAGCAGGAAGGGTATGGTTAAATAGAAAATACCACACAATCATTAAAACTTTTAATGGCTGTAAACATTATAGGACATCATGAAAAATGCTATGATACAATGTTTAGTTTAAAGTAGATACAAAATTACATGCAAGTATGATTACGGCAATTACAAAATAATTGGAAAGAAGTACATAAAAATGCTACAGGGAATATGCCATTGGGTGTGTTATATATTGGTGATTTTTTGGGGATTAGCTACTATTCTGTTTTGTTTTCCAACTTTTATTTTAAGTTTAGGGGCACATGTGCAGGACATGCAGGTTGGTTACATAAGTAAACGTGTGCCATGGTCATTGGCTGCACAGATCATTCCATCACCCAGGTATTAAACCCACCATCCACTAGCTAGTCTTCCTGATCCTCTCCCTCCTCCCAACCCCTGCCCTCCAGCAGACCCCAGTGTGTGTTGGATTCTTCTTACTCTTTTTGTTTTCCTCTTTTGTGGGTACTGTATTTAAAATGGCAAAAATTAATTTAATCAATTAAGAGGTATCTAAAAACATCAATTAATCAAAAAAGTATGGGAACTGCATTTCAGCATATTAATCACAAAATGAGTAAAATTTTTTCTTTTTCATCATGGAATCTTTGGGGTTCTGGATGAAATTCAAGGGGTTTGTGAACTTGGATGAGAAAAAATTACATCTTGCTTTTCAGCGAATTCTAACATAAATATTTGCCACTAACAACAGTAGTATAAGAGCCTGTGACTTTATCATCCACAAAAATCACAGAGATTTTTGTTTTATAGTTCTTGCAGACATCTCAAAGTAACTTTTATGTTAATTACTATATTACAACAGCTATTACACATGCTGCTGGGTCTTAGCATTTAATAATTTAATGAAGAATCAAAAATGTTACTATATCACAAATTTGTGTTTTAAAAATACTTGATTAACTACATATCCATATAATTGTTTTTTTAATGTAATCCTCTGATTTTATTTTATACATTTAAAAGGATTATTCTGAGAAGGGGCAACAGGCTTCACTAGACTGCCAAAGACAATCATGGCTGAAACAGTTTAGGATCTCTGACTGAAAGAAGATTGAAAGCACCACCATAAACAACTTGAAATTTCATGTTCCACTTATCTGTGAATTTTCATATAAGTAAAACAGGAGCTTAGTGGACATTCTCAACAGCCCACTGTGGCAATAGGTAATATCAAGCCCATTCACAGGTAGAAATCAATACCAATTAAAGACACCCAAAATCAGGAAGAAAGTTGATATGCATAAGTTAATTTCTATACTTTCCAAATTAAAAATATGGTGCCCAATGAGCTGTGATTTAGTGTCAAGGAAAGAACTTATTCCCCCGGGAACATGGCAGAAATATTTTACATGGAAATGCTATAAATCCGAGTGCTACTACATTATCAACATTCTATTTTGCTATGTATTTGCAGGTTTTCTTTACTAAAAACATATCTAAATTTCCTTGGAAAGGAATAACAAAATTTGACTTCCTGCTTTTTGAATAGGCTTTCACCTGATCTCAATTGGGAGGTGTGCTTAATTACAAATGATCAAAGATGATGGTAGCCAAAACGTATTGAGTCTGGCACAGTACTGAGAACTCCGTGTGTATTAATTATCACAATAACCCTGTAATGTAGGAATTACTGTTAAATCTATTTTAAGATGAAGAAAGTGAGGTGTAAGACATTATACAATGAGTGATGGAACTAGGGGTCAAACCCAGATCACTATCATTCCAGGGACCAAGCATTTAACGACCATGTCATACTTCCATGGGTGCTAATTTAGAACAAACATCCCTAGACTATGGAATGGTTTTGGCTTCTACAGCTTTAAGATGCCAGACATAAAAGCACTACATGAGAAAAATCTGGAGCTAGTGACGCGGAGTCAGAAAAGAAGTCGATGCAATACAAAGCTTTCAAGAAAGATCAGTAAATTTCAGGAAAAAAAAAAACCTTCCATATCACAGTTACATCCCCAATGAAATGTCTCTGACACAAACACTCTTAAGACACTTGGAGTACAAACATCTTCCCCAGAGGAACAACGTGCTGTGAATCCAGCAATGTATTTGGTGGGAACAGGCATGCGAGACTCAGGCGACACAAGAACCACTTAAAGACTTACAGTGCACAATGATTTCTCTAATGCTTTCCCTTTGGAATGCAGGAAATTTCTGCCCCAGACATACTACTTTGAAGTGATTAATCTGAAAAGTATCCTTCACACTTCAGTTTGGTTTTTGTTTGTCTCTTTGTTTCTTATTCTTTCTCATATTTGACTGATGATTGGAAACTTTTTTTTTTGTTTTGTCCTCTGAAGTCTTATGCTAGCTTCCTGGCATTTGCATCCAATACCAATCTCAGTAGCTTTGTACTACATTCAAAAATTGCAACACATTTTTCTATGCTTATACATATAGAGTATGTGCTTAAGATCAGGGCTTCCAGAGCCAGACTACACGAATTCCAATCCTGGCCTCATTGTTTTCAGGTTAAGTGACTTGGAGTAAGTTATTCAAACCTCTTGTTCTTAGCCTCCCAATCTATAAAATGGGGGTGCCTATTCAAACGGTTATCATGAGGACTAAATGATATAATGCATGTAGAGCCCTGAGCACAGTGTCTGGCTAGCGAGTGCTAGCCAAATGTTAGTGATTATTACTATTACATTTACTAGACTGTAAGCCCCATCAGGGAGAACATTTATATTTTGATCATTATTGCATTTATAGCATAAAATTAGTACCTGACGCAAAGTAGATGCTCAATAAATTATTGAATTACATTAAATAATAAATGACTCAGCTATTTCTTCCTATTTGTACCATTTCAAATTCCTTTCACATTCTTATTCAGTGATATGACAAACTCAGTGGACTATGGAAAAGTTCCATACAAATGCCTTGGTCCCATCTTTACAATAGAGAAAAAAAATTCAAAGGGCAGTTTTTAATGCTTCATTTCATCCCCAAACATCTAGTGAATATACCTTGGTCACCAGGTCTCTCAGTGTGGTGAATATTTGAAATTTTGATCTCAATCTGGTGGCCAGGTGACCTAAAACATACTTTATAGAGAACAGGTCCCATCTGAGATCAAGTTGTAGTTGAAATATGACCTTTAATTTCACTCTCTGCTCTCTCTATTCTGCTTCTGTGTTCCACAAACTACCTGGTTTACTTTACTACAAATGAATATAAACAGCTTCATCTGGGATCTTATTGCTGCCATCCATCCATCCACCCACCCACTCTCGTTTATTGGGTGCCTAATACATTTCAGGCACTGCCCCTGGTGCTGAGGCCCTAGACATGAAAGGCAAAAGGACCTTTAAGGGACTCAGTGATATTGACAGGCATTTAAAATTTTATCATCTCCAAAACTCTTAATTCCTACTCCCCCACTCCCCACCAAACTATTCCTTTCACAGTCTTCCCCAATTCAGTTGATGGCAACGTCATTATACAGTTGTTCTGC
>NW_012102965.1:653296-655276 GCF_000951045.1 Mandrillus leucophaeus | reverse complement strand
CTGCCTACTCACTATCTTCACTTAGATATCGAATAGGCATTTAAAATTTTATCATCTCCAAATCTCTTAATTCCTACTCCCCCACTCCCCACCAAGCTATTCCTTTCATAGTCTTCCCCAATTTAGTTGATGGCAACGTCATTATACAGTTGTTCTGCCTTAAATTCTTACTTTCCTCCTTGAAATCTCCTTCTTAGCACATTCATCCATTCCATTAGCAAATCTAGTCAACTCTACCTTCAAAAACTATCCTGACTCTTACACTTTCATTGCTCTCATACCAATCTAAAGTACTTGGACTATTGCCTTCCTTCCTGTCTGTTTCTGTTCTCCTGCAGTGCATCCAACAACTCCACAGCTTTCCAGCTCACTCAGAATGAAGTCCACATCCCAAACAGGGCTCATGCTATCTTTCTGACATAATCTTCTATTACTCTCCTTAGCTCTTGCCACTACAGCCAAGGACGCTCCTGCCTTTGCCCCTCCTGTTCTCTCTGCCTGGAAAGCTCTTTCCTCTGATAGTTGTGTGGCTTGCTCTTTCCTTTTACTTAGGTTTTTATTCAGATGTTACCTGTTTAGAAAGACCTTTCCGAGTCTCTCTGGAAAACAGGAACATATGATTTGTTTAATCATCTTAACCCTACTTTCTTTGTCGTATTTCTTTATAGCACCAATATTTCTTGAATGTTCTAGGTACTGTCCTGATACTGAGAATATAACAGTAAACAAAATAGGTAAAAATCCCTTTGTTTCATGGTGCTTACTTTCCACTTGAGAAAGAAACAATAAGCAAGCAAATTAAATAACATGCCAGATGATAGTAGCTCCTATGGTGAAAAATCAAAGCCGGAAGGGGGATAAGATGTATTGGGGGAAGAGTAGTGGTTGCTACTTTAATAAGGAAAGCTTCCTTGATAGGACGCTATTTGAACAGAGGATCTTAAGGAGGAAAGTCAGCCTTGTGAATAGTCAAAAAGTATTTCAGGTGGAGGAACAACAAGTGCAAAGCCCTGTGGCAAGGTCATGTTTGATGGTTCCAAGAGCAGTCAGGAGACCAGTGTGCATGGAATGGAGTAGCACTTCTACCACCTGCCATTATATTGTATAGATTAATTTGTTTTTTTATTGCTGACCTCTTTACACCAGAATGTTGGCTGCATAAGGGCAGTGTCTTTTTTTTTTTTTTTCTTTTGAAAACAACAACAACAACTTTATCCTGAGAATTCAGAACTGAGCCTTGTTCTAGTGGAGACTCAATGAATTGTCATGCACTATAGACAAATTTCACTATTCAGAACCCCTTAACATGCCCCATGTGTTTTGCCTTCTTGTCTTATTTTCTCCATCTGGAATGCAGTTCTGTCTTTCAAAAAGCCTACCCTTCAGGACACTCCAATGCTACTGCTTTAATGAAACCTCGCTTGGTTGGCTCTCAGCTAAATGTCATTTCTGCCCCCTTTGTATGGAGATAACTCTGTACTGTTGTTGCTGCTCAACCAAAAGCTCCATGAGACAGCGAGTGTGTCTACTTGCCTCCTCAGGGTAGAGTGCCAGTGTAGCCTAGTGCCTAATCATATGTGCCAGGTGCTCAGTAAATAATGAAATAAATGACTAGTTTAAGGCAATGAGTTGCTTTAAGATTTACCATACTTAATACAGGTTGCTACGGTGTTCTATGGTAGTATGCAAAGTAACTCAAGATCCTTAGAAGTTGGTCACCATCTTATCCAACTAGCAATGTAACCATTAGCTCCAACCTCCTTTGCAAGGGGGACTCACCAATCCTTTAGAAGGGCAACACCCTTTGCATTCTCCAAGGAACTGTATACATGAAAGAAGAGCCTGTTCCTTCTCTTTCCAATGTAGCCATGGATTTTTCTCTATCATTAAGCATACCCAATTGGTAATATAGTCTTTTTAAAACTAAGACAATTATGAGCTTTAGTTTAAAACATTGTTTTAAATCTGCAATACATTTTA
>NW_012102965.1:652020-653246 GCF_000951045.1 Mandrillus leucophaeus | reverse complement strand
CTCTTAATTCCTACTCCCCCACTCCCCACCAAACTATTCCTTTCACAGTCTTCCCCAATTCAGTTGATGGCAACGTCATTATACAGTTGTTCTGCTTAAATTCTTACTTTCCTCCTTGAAATCTCCCTCTTAGCATGTCCATCTATTCCTTCGGAACCAAGTGGGACATAAACACGTAAAGAGGCAATCCTAAGTATGTGATGGAAGCTATAGCAAGATAGAAACAACCCTAACTCAAACCAGGAGGCAGGGAGGGGGAAGATTTATTGGCAGAAGTGATATTTGAACTGAGTTTTGAAGAATGAATAGGGCTTGGCCTTGCTAAAGAGCTCCCTCCGGCCAGGCACTGTGGCTCACGCCTGTAATCCCAGCACTTTGGGAGGCCAAGGCGGGTGGATCATCTGAGGTCAAGAGTTCCAGACCAGCCTGGCCAACATGGTGAAACCCTGTCTCTACTGAAAATACAATAAATCAGTCAGGCATGATGGCAGGCGTCTGTAATCCCAGCTACTCAGGAGGCTGAGACAAGAGAATCTCTTGAACCTGGAAGGTGGAGGCTGCAGTGAGCCAAGATTGCACCATTGTACTCCAGTCTGGGCAACAAGAACGAAACTGTCTCAAAAAAAATAATAATAATAATAATAAAATAAAATAAAAATAAAAACCTCCCTCCTCCTCCTGAATCATCTGGGTATCTTTAAAGCACCAGAAACTTACATGCTCAAAATAATAGTTATCATCTCTCTGCATGCTCCCTCCCACCCCACATTTTTATAGTTCCAAATGAAAGAGTTAGAACTGTCTTTAACAACCTTATTCTCCAAATCTAATCACTTGTAAAGCACTGTGCAGTCAGCATCCTCTCGTATTACTTTTTGTCTTCATTCACTTTCCTTTTCCAAGCCCAACTTAGATTTTCAATCTTAACTCCCACAATTTTCCAGTCACTATGTAAGTGCTTGGTAAATGGGAAAGCACTATGCAAATGTTAGGGGTTTATTCTAATTAACACTAATTCCCTTGGTGATCTCATCTACTCCCATGGTTTTAAATACCATCTATACACTGATGAGTTCCAGACTTATATTTCTAGCTTTGACCTTTCTCTCTCAATTCAGACTAAAAATCTCGCTGCCTACTCACTATCTTCACTTAGATATCGAATAGGCATTTAAAATTTTATCATCTCCAAATCTCTTAATTCCTACTCCCCCACTCCCCACCAA
>NW_012102965.1:636842-650685 GCF_000951045.1 Mandrillus leucophaeus | reverse complement strand
ATGCCCCATGTGTTTTGCCTTCTTGTCTTATTTTCTCCATCTGGAATGCAGTTCTGTCTTTCAAAAAGCCTACCCTTCAGGACACTCCAATGCTACTGCTTTAATGAAACCTCGCTTGGTTGGCTCTCAGCTAAATGTCATTTCTGCCCCCTTTGTATGGAGATAACTCTGTACTGTTGTTGCTGCTCAACCAAAAGCTCCATGAGACAGCGAGTGTGTCTACTTGCCTCCTCAGGGTAGAGTGCCAGTGTAGCCTAGTGCCTAATCATATGTGCCAGGTGCTCAGTAAATAATGAAATAAATGACTATCTGTTTAAGGCAATGAGTTGCTTTAAGATTTACCATACTTAATACAGATTGCTACGGTGTTCTATGGTAGTATGCAAAGTAACTCAAGATCCTTAGAAGTTGGTCACCATCTTATCCAACTAGCAATGTAACCATTAGCTCCAACCTCCTTTGCAAGGGGGACTCACCAATCCTTTAGACGGGCAACACCCTTTGCATTCTCCAAGGAACTGTATACATGAAAGAAGAGCCTGTTCCTTCTCTTTCCAATGTAGCCATGGATTTTTCTCTATCATTAAGCATACCCAATTGGTAATATAGTCTTTTTAAAACTAAGACAATTATGAGCTTTAGTTTAAAACATTGTTTTAAATCTGCAATACATTTTAGTCATTTACAAATAAATGTAATATCAAGGAGGAACCAATACTTGCTGGTAACAAATAATGTGGCATAACTTTTGCTAAACACCCTTCACCTTAAATAACTTGGCCTTTCAGAGAACTCACATTTCTTCAAATTAGGCAGAAAAAATTTCACATTTTGGACAAATTGAATAAGAAAGTATGAAAATACCCGTTGCAAGCGGTTGATGTGGTAACAAAGAGAAGACCACCTGTGTTTGTTGAACTGAGATGAAGTGGATGTGCTAATGTAGTTTCACTTCATTGTTGTCAAAGATTTGAAAAGCTTCTCCTTATTTAATTGAAAGTCTAATTAGCAGATCTTTTTAAGGACAAGCAAATCTAAATTGGATTTTCTTTTATTTCCTCATCCAACCTCTTGTCTCCCTCTAATGATCAGTAACGTGAGTGATGAACTCAAGCAAAGCATGTCAGATGGTATAAAATGGGTTATATGATGTATTTTTCCTAGAGGGTGGCATCTAAAATAACAGCACATTGATAATTTACTGTTCCTTCAATTTAAATCCATTTTAACTTGGCTATCGCTTCACTAGTTGACACTGGTTTGTTGTCCACATTCCAACTATGTGCATAAAATAAAGTGCTATCTAGAGTGTTCTCTCCTTTGAAACCGTCATCAAGTCATTTAAATAAAAGACATGCTGCCAGGTATTAATGAAGCTTATTAGTAAAATGCTATGATGCAGAAGATCCCCCACGACATAAAATTATAGTTTGATGCACTAATTTCAGCACCAAATGACTGTATTCTTCTTTTGCTGAAATACTAAATGATGCTCTAAATGTTGGAAGTTCTAGGAAGGTGGAGTGGGCTACCATTTGACACACTTCACATGTTCCCAATGGCCATTTCTATCCTGAATTAATTCACTTCTGAGTCCTGAAAGTCATTGGTATGGTTTTAAGAGTAATATTTATGCAATGTGAGCAGATTAAAAGTCAGTGCCAAGTAACTTACAAATGAGAAATTTCTGAATACTTTGATCAAAGAGTTTTAAATCCTATTTAAAAGAGTCAAGTGAACAGAGAGACGCATATGTCCAATTCAGGTTTAAACATTTTAAGCCATCATTGCCATTATTTCCAGAGCACAAAATATACCCAGGAAAATTAAATTTTCTTTCATTTTCATAATTTCTGTAATCATTAGTCAATGTAAGTTGAACTATCGGAATATTAATCCCATACTAAAGAAGAGAGCATTTACACTTACATGTCATTAATTTGTCTTTCTCAGTTCTATAATTTTAGACTACTTCATGCCCAAAGGACAACTTTTGTAATAAAAAAGGTAATTTTATTTACCCTTGTAAAAGTATTTTACATATTTTCACTCATATTACTGCTATACAAATTGTTAATTATGCAGTTAATTATTAGAACAATAAAAACTTGTTACTGACCTTTGGCTAATGAATTTAAATAGGTGCAGATACTTTGTGGTACAAAAGTACAAATATTATTTACTGTTTTCTGGATACTATGTCTTTGCCAGGCAGTGATAGTGTAGCTCATAAGGCTTAGTTACATAGATTGCCTATTGTGAACCTCATATTATATTAGACGTGGTTTTACATACCAAATATGCATGGAGCTACCCTGTGTACCTAGAGAGCTTATACTACAGTGTCATAACAGAAAGAACATGACCAGATAACAAAACATGAAGCAGTAATATTGTCCCATATGAGGTCAGAAAGGTAACAGAGCAAGTTTAGGCAGCAATAATTAGGGAGAAATTTCATTACGGACATAGGATTTGAGGTAGACCTTAATGAATTTAAGCATAGCAGAGGAGAAAATGCCTTTCCAGACTGGCTAAGAGTTGATACCCTAAGTGCAGAGTATGTGGGAATTAGTTGTACTATTTTCTCTACTTCTGTACATGATTAAAATTTTCCAGAGTAAAAACTTCTAAAAAATCGTTTCAGGAATGACTAGAATGAGCAAAGATGAAAGGAGTCTTTGAAAAGAGGGGCCCTTATTATTTCAACTACCTGCCCAAGCAAGGTGCTACAGGCAGCTAGGTGAAATAATAAGGGACAGTTCAAATGGGGTCAGATTTTGAGAGGCATTGGATAAGAGAATTAAAGACTTAAATTCCAGTTAGGTCATTGGGGATCAGTGTGCTGAATCAAAGAGAACCAAGCCTCACTTTATGTGCCATGAATTTCTAATATTCAGCATTTTCCCCTACTCTGTTGATGGTGAAATTCACTATCAATGTTACTCAGTGCCAGTGGCCTTCTAATGGGGGATGTGATATAGGAGAGCGTGCTTGTTGCTGCTAAAACTTCTTTGAGAAGACAGCATCTGGGTTGAGTCTCTATGATTTAGGTAGGTGGTTCTCAGCCTGTCTGGACGCTTGGAGGCCACCGTGAAATGGTCAGACTCAGTGATACTCAGACACTAGGAAGAGACATCAGTGTACAACAAGACTGTCCGCTTAGTTATTCAGAGTGGGGTATCCCCTTTTCTGTTCTATTTCTGCATGCTGAAGTGTTTGGAAGAACAAATTAAAAGCTTCTTATTTAGTAGGGGCTTACAGCAAGAGAAGACATATAATCTTTAAGGAGAAGGTATCTAGGCCAGGGTGAGGTCAGACCCACCTTTTTTTTTTTCTGGAAAAGGATGCAGGCACAGGAGTCTGCTTCTCTACACCCCATTCTCTTTGCCTACCATTTTTCCTCTATATTATTCCCTTCCTTTTCAGATGTTCCATCACTATACTCACATTGAAGTCCATGAGAATCTCAGAGACAGGGTACCTTGTAGGTAGCAACCTCCTTAGGTCTATACTTGAAGTCTCTTTGTAAGTCAATATTCAGCTGAGTTAGGCATCAGTCACTTAGGAAATTGCTTCAGGTTTTCATCATATTACATGCTGTTATTTTAGTATACTTATACTATGGGGCTTAGAATTTTGAGTGAATTACCGGGTAGACTATGTATTATGTCTATCTGGTAATTCACTCATTCACTCAAAATTCATTAACAGTACATTATGTTTAATGTATAACTATACTATTTTTCAAATGTAGTAAGTTGTTTAAAAATGATTATTCAAAATCACAATAAGATATCATCTCACACTAATCAGAATGACTATTATTAAAAAGTAAAAAAAAAAACAAAACAGATGCTGGTGAGGCTGTGGAGAAAAGGGAATACTTACACACTGTTGGTGGGAATGTAAATTAGTTGAGCTACTATGGAAGGCATTTTGGAGATGTCTCAAATAACTTAAAACAGAGCTACTATTTGACCCCGCAATCCCATTACTGGGTATGTGCCCAAAGGAAAATAAATCGCTCTACCAAAAAGACACATGCATTTGTATGTTCATTGTAGCACTATTCACAACAGCAAAGACATGGAATCAACCTAGATGCCCATCAACAGTGGTTTGGATAAAGAAAATGTGGTACATATACACCATGGAATACTATGCAGCCATAAAGAAGAATTACATAATTTCCTTTGCAGCAATATAGATACAGCTAGAGGCCATTATCCTAAGTGAACTAAGGCAGGAATAGAAAATCAAATACCACATATTCTCACTTATAAGTGGGAGCTAAGCATTGGGTGTACATGGACACAAAGAGGGGAACAATAGATACTGGGAATTGGAGGGAAAGGACTGAAAAACTACCAGTGGGTGCTATGCTCACTACTTGGGTAAAGGAATCATTCATACCCCAAACGTCAGTGTCACACAATATACCAATGTAACAAACCTATATATGTATCCCCTGAAACTAAAATAAAAGTTAAAATTAGATTTTAAAAAATAATTATTGAGGTCTTTCAATAACACAATGGAAAAAGCATAGAACCTGGAATCAAGAGCCTGAGGTCAAGTTCTGGCTTTCTGGTTTCCTGGCTGTATGATCTCTGATAAGCTGCTTAACCACTGTGAGGCTCAGACTTTTCTTCTATAAATTAGGTTGACATTAATATTCTTTTCATTGAATTATTGTGAAGATCAAATAAAATATTTTACATAAAAATCCTTTGTAAAGTTTAATATAGAGAACAAATGTTAGTTATCATTATCATTATTATAGTAGTGGTAGCAACATTGGCCCTTTTGTATGATACCTAGGGTTTGTGGCAGCATTTATATAAACCTTCCTACTTATTTTCTTAATCTTCCATAAAAACAAAAAATTATTCTGCTAAGATTTTAACTAATTAAAACAAGTTTTTCATTTAATGCAGTTACATTTTCAATACATATTTTAAAAGTACATTAGTGGCTGGGTACAGTGGCTCACGCCTGTAATCCCAGCACTTTGGGAAGCCGAGGCGGGAGGATCATGAGGTCAAGAGATTGAGACCATCCTGGCCAACATGGTGAAATCCCGTCTCTACTAAAAATATAAAAATTAGCTGGGTGTGGTGGCACACACCTGTAGTCCCAGCTACTTGGGAGGTGGAGGGAGGAGAATCACTTGAAACCAGTAGGCGGGGGTTGCAGTGAGCTGAGGTCGCGTTACTGCACTCCAGCCGGGTGACAGAGCGAGACTCCATCTCAAAAACATAAAAATAATTTTTAAAATGTACATCAGCTCTGCTATTCTCAGTTATTTAATAATTATTGATATAGTTGATTTTTAAAATTCCAACTTCTTCAGTAGACGAACACTAAGCAGAGTAGAATATGACATATTGAAATGATGTTTATAAGACCTTGTTTGGTTGGAGTAAAGATGCTGGGTGTAGGGATGTTTACTAAGATGACAAAGATCTGGACCAAGGTGGGAAACTGAAAAGTTACAGTGAAAAGTGGACAAGCTTAGTAACAAGATTAAATGGAGATGATAAAAGAGAAATGTTAAATTTGTAGGATAGCAAGCTTGGTTACCTGCAGGATGGCAATACCAGCAATGAAAACGGATAAGCTTGAAAGGATAAGCTTTTTTTTTAAGGGAATATAGCCTAAGAAACTGACTTTTGTTATAGACATGTTGATATTTGACATAATGTTGGCAGAATATTTGGTGATCATGTCTTAAAAGCACTTGGAAATATGGAATCATAAATCAAAGTAAACATCAAAGGTGAAGATGTAGCTTTGAGTGTGATGAGATAACAAATAATAGTCATGGCTAATGATGATTTACCAGGTGACAGGGATTGTTCTCAGTGCTTGCTAAGTGCTAACTCATTTGACTTTCACATCAACTAGTATATCAAATTTACTGATGAGAAACCAAAGAGATGCCAAATAACTCACCTTACATTACACAGCTAATAAGTAGCTAAGCTGGGATGACAATGGGTGAGCTCCTTCAGGAAATAAAATAGAGAAAGAAAAACAGAAGACGGAGTGAGAAGCAATCCCCATGGGCAGGAGAAAGATGAAAAAGAAACCAGATTCCAGGAGCAGTGGGGAGGTTGGAAAAGAGGAGCAGTTGGGCAATGCCATAGAACAAGGGAAGGCAGAGTTTCAAGGAGAAGGGTGTGGTCCATATCATTAAATACTTCAGAAAGTTCAAGAACAATGACTCAAAGTCTCTGCACTTGGTGGTACTGATGAGACAGAAGTCTGGGTAAAGAGGTGTTTCAGAATCCAGACTACAGATGATCAAGGGGATGGATCTAAAGAGAGGGAAGTAGTAGGGACAGTCTAATTTTTCATGGCATTTTCCTGTGAAATACAGAATGATAGTATAAAGAGACAAAAAGAGCAACTGAAACTTTTAAAATTAGAATGTCATCTGATGCACGAGAACATGTCAATGTGGTCATCTTTTCTTGATCATAACTCTAGATCAACAGAGGTAAAATATCTTTGTAAGTGCTCACATACTGATAAAATGTTTAGTCTTTGTCTTTTTAATTAAAAACATTAATATGCAAACTTATGACACTTTCACAAATTCTTTTTTTGTTCTTTTTTTTGAGACAGGATCTTGCTGTGTCATCCAGGCTGGAGTGCAGTGGCATGACCTTGGCTCACTGCAACTTCTGCTTCCTGGATTGAAGTGATTCTCCTGACTCAGCCTCCCTAGTAGCTGGGATTACAGGTGCATGCCACCATGCCTGGCTAATTTTTGTATTTTTAGTAGAGACGGGGTTACACCATGTTGGCCAGGTTGGTCTCAAATTCCTGACCTCAAGTGATCCACCCGCTGGCCTCCCAAAGTGCTGGGATTACAGGCATAAACCACTGTGCCTGGTGACAAATTCTTAATCTGTTAAAAGAACAGAAGGAACCTATTAATCTAAATACAATTTTATATGAAATGGGCATTTATATATTGGAAAGCAAAGCAAATTTGGTTGAAATGGAGGCTGTGGAAAAAAACTTCATACAAAAAAAAGTTGTTTTATTTTCAAATGTTTGGGTTTTTTTCACAATTAAATTAACATATAGTAACATTTAATTTAAATATGAAAAATTAGGGTCAAAATGAAATTTAGGTATTTTAAGAATGAACATCAAACCAAAACTTCTTATGTAGCAGAAACGTCCAGTTCTGCAATTAGTATAGGTAAATTGTAAATTTTAGCTACCGCAAAAAGTATCATAAAAACTTACTTAGAAATAATCAACAGACAACACATAGAATGGGATAAAATATTTGCAAACTATGCATCTGACAAGGGACTAACATCCAGAATCTACAAAGAACTCAAACAACTCAAAAGGAAAAAAATAAAAAGCTCCATAAAGGACAGGAAGAAATATTTTTTCAAAAGAAGACATATAAATGGCTAACAACATGAAAACATGCTCCATGTCACTAATAATCAGGGAAATGCAAATGTTGGTGAAGACATGGAGAAAAGGAAATGCTGATACACTGCTGGTGGAAATGTCAATTAGTACAACCTCTATGGAAAGCAGTTTGGAGATTTCTCAAATAACTTAAAATAGAACCGCCATTCCATCCAGCAATCCCACTCGTGGGTATATATCCAAAGGAAAATATTATATCCAAAAGATACCTGCGTGTATATATATATGTGTGTGTGTATATATATGTATATGTATATATATACACACACACCTGTATACACACACACACACGTCAGCCATAAAAATGAATGAAATCATAAAAAAGAGTGAAATCATGTCTTTTGCAGTGACATGGATGAAACTGGAGGTCCTTAAGTGAAAACTCAAATACTACATGTTCTGTCTCATAAGTGGGAGCTAAATAACTTGCACACATGGACTTAGAAAGCGTACTGATAGATATTAGAGACTCAGAAAGGTAGGAGTGTTAGAGTGTAGTGAAGGATGAGAAATTACCTAATGAATACCATGTACACTATTCAGGTAATGGTTACACCAGAAGCCCGGATTTCACCACTGCAATATATCAATGCAACAAAACTGTGCTTGTATCCCCTAAATCTATAGAAATAATAAAAAAAAATTTCATCGTGTAGGACAAATGACATCAAGTGTATTGGAAAGTGAAACAAAGCTCAATGACATAAAAAATTCAAATTCTATCATTGTGAGCATCAGTTCGAAACATCAAAATGCATCTTCCAATTTGAATAAGAATAGAAACAATGATATCAACACAACATATTAAAATCTAAGTATGCATGTAAAAACAGTTACAAAGATTAGAAAAAAGAAGAGAAAAATACTTTTTTTGATATGTAGAAATAGGTACTTTGCTATTGGTACCAAAAAAAAATCTCAAGAAATTTATGGAAGGGGAAGTATCCATGCCTGTGTATTATTATGCTCAATGGCCAGTAGCACATTTTGTTTACTTTTTTGCTTTTAAAACTGTATCTGTTAAGCAACATTTCTTTGCAGAGATGAAAAAAAAATCATATGCTTATTTGCTATTTAATAGATTTAAGTTCTCCTGATAGTACAATGACTTTTAAAAATGACTTAAAAATTATTGTATTTATGATCTAAAATGAATTATAGGAAGAAAGATTTGAGACTGGGAAACATGAGTTAAAGTCATGGGTGCTCTGGACACTTGAGTTAAAATGGAGATATGAATTAACCTTTACCACATTAACCCATACTAAGATGCTGTTCACTTTGAAAGACCTCTCATTCTCCATTTGCACTAAAAAGATTAATAAAACATAACGTTTCTGTACTATTTATCATGGAATCAAAGGCTTGGTTCCTTGAGTACAATGATTGATTGATTTTATAAATGCCTAATCCTTAAATAAGACTGTAATGCACTCACACTGCATTAAATGGCATTAGCCCAGAAGAAGGCCTGGGTAGCTTAAGAGCCATATGCTATTTTGTTTGATAGCATATATTTTATAATGATATACTCATAGGACACAATGCAGATTACGTATTTATTAATCCCTCTTTATTGCTTTTCCATGACTTCCAGTGGATATAAAAATGATGCCTTATAGCTCTCTAAAAGAGGATGAAAGAAGTTATATCATGGGATGAAAAAGGATGTTCGTAAGACAGATAATTTGCTGAGGAATTATCATGCTATCTTCAAAGGAAGAGGGCATGGAAAAAGACGACGAACTATGAAGATGGACTTCAGTTATAATACAAACCGCCCACATCCTAGCCCTAAGGAGCAATGATCCAGAACTTTGAAACTTTAGCATTGGCTCTACTGGTAATAGTTTAACAGTGTTAACCAGGGGCGTGTGCGCACATGGCCTCCTGGCCGCTGAGTTGACTGTTTTTAAGTCTATTGGTTTTTGCTTGGTAATTTTAACCATCATTCTTTGCTCAATTATAATAATTGTGTAGTATACTCAAATCATGCCTCAGGATAATTAAACATTATATGTTGTTGTTATGCTTTTGGTTGTGTTGTTTCTTGCATAGAAATTTCACTAGAAGTTATAAAATTAGCTGAACATGCCTTTGTTGGCACTTGTGTTTTGACTCTATTTGATTGTATTCAGTCGACTGCGGTTGCTTCTACTAGAGGATAGGACGTGGATATCAGAGTTAATTATTGGGCTTACCCCTTTATTATGGGTGGACTTTATCCAGTTTGCAGATAGGACATGCTATAGAAAGGTCACAGTTTTATACTGGTTAGACCAATATTTGTAATGTTGTGGTTCACAACTGTCCATTTGTATAATTTTAGAGCTGGAGAAGATCTGAGACCTACTATTGCATTTTTTGGCAATGAGTCCGTAAGGAAGAAGTCACTTTTCTAAGTTTCTAAATGTTCTAGTTACCACCTCCTGTTGTCTCCCACTTGGGATTGTTTTGCATTTCGATTTCATACAGCTTAGGGAAATCAGTAAATAACATGACCTGGTATTAAGTGAGAGACATCACTTGGGCTCAGGACATCTGTGGGCCAGAGGGTTAACTCATGTTCAAAATGAATCACACTAACTGGCATACACTTGGCAGGGTTTCACATTTTGCCATTTTCCCAGAAATAAGAATTGATGATGGAGTTCATTTATTCTGTAATTCCTTTTATTTCTTATAAGTACTGCTGTCTATAGAATTTAGTCATGCTCTTCACACTGAGTTCTTCCTTGGAGGGTTTCAAACACGGATCAGAGGTATTATTACTAGTCCATTGAGCCCAACTAAATCATATAGCTCCTTGTTCGCATACACCTATCAATAATTATAGGCTTAGAGAAGACTGAACATTATGCCAGAAACTCATTTTAAAGAGTATTATCATTCTCAGCCAATTAGATCAGACTCTATTATATTCAGAATTGCAAACTATTCAAATAAGAATTAAATGTATATTAAGAGGCTAAAAAATTGTCTTCAAAATTAGAGCTTCTTTACTGTTCCATTTCAACCTTCTTTGTCTCTATTCATTTCTATGTTATAGGTAGTAAGTTTCTACCTTTAGAATTCGTTTGCAGGTCTATAAACATGTTCTTCATTTACCGGAAGAACTGTGGTCATCTTTGTCGCTCGATCACTTTCTTTCTCAGTATTGACTTTGCTTTGCTTCAATTTCCTACACTTTCTCTGGCTTACTCCAAAACATAGTCTTCCTTTAAACCTTTTCATGATGGAAGATTTGCCATTTTCTCAATCCATCAGGAGTCTCTGGGTTTGGGCACTACTTCAAATATATCCCAGAGTCCACTGGGAAGTGTCTTAGCTGTCTGTCTGTGTTATGAGTGACAAAGAATGATCTATGATACTTTGCTGTCTCTTTTACAAGGTGTCCTTTTATTCCCTATAGCTACTACTTTAAATGAAAGTGCTCTCAGATGTAAAGGTGTCACTCAAGATTTTTCAAGGTGCATTGCAAACAATGAATAAACATGTGTGTATTCTTTTTCATCAAATTTTAGCCCAGTAATAAAACTGGGTGTATATAAATAAGAATTCGTTATTTACACTGCATTTTAGTGCTGATATAGATACAGTGAGTTCCTGCCCTTTCCTCTCCTTTATATTGAAGGGATTATAAATGAAGCTCTTTAAACATTCTGAGATCTTTAGGTTGATTTCTACATGAACTCCAAGTGGTGCTAATGATATTGTCAGAAAGGATGCTTTACTTAGCTGACAAGAAAAAGTACTCTGTAAGCCTTTATTTGTATGTGATAAAACAGAGTTGATAAAATAATCTTCTACTATTAACTTATCAATGCAGTCTTACAGAATCCACCTATTACAAAGTAGATACTTTTGTTTTCTCTGCTTTTGTTTCAGTAGAAACTGTCAATTAAAATCAATAAAGCTCTAGAGAAAGCCATGGTAAACTTGGTTACAAACCAAGAGGGAATCAACTAAGGTGAAGAAAATGTGAAACCCTTTATTAAGCACTTGAGCAGCACTTAAATTATAACCCTAGAGTAAGTAAATACTGCTAAATCCCTGTAGATTTTATAAACTATATAGGACAGCAGATGAGCAATCAGGGATTCTGGCCCATGAACTGATAAACCCTGAATCTTTGAGCTTTGCCAAGTATTTTTTTCTCTTTACCTATAAATTAGGTAAATTAATATTTTCCCTACCCTTGCTTCACCCATGATTCTCTAAGGAACACAGTTAACACTTCTCAAACATTTTGAGACACTCCTGAAAGTTCTACATATGAATTATTTGCTTCACTTATTTCCCAAATGGCACAACATATCTTTTTTCCCCTAAAAACTGTCAGCCCTCTTGGAATTGAATAGTGCTGCATAAAACAACTATTGCATATTGATTTTTTTCTTTTGCATTTATTCAGGCTGATTCCCCATTCCATAGGTTAGTGGCTTAGCTATTCTACTCTCATAAAAAGAAGAACTTCTTGAGTATTGAGTGAGAATTCATTTGTTCTTTTTGCCTTTTTCTCACCCTCTTCAGGGGAATTTTCACTCCACTGAGCTTTCAGAAGATGTATTGTTATACCCCGCCAAGCAAGAACAGGAGAATATGGATGATTAAATACCAACTGTGTATTGTTTCTGTACTAAACACAGAATTAGCCATTGGCCTCCACCTAATGAATCTATAATCTAATTAGATGGCTTGACAACCCCAAGAAGGGAAACGATAAGAATGCATATTAGCATAGTAGGTTAAAATGAAGAAAGCTGCATATTAAGAAATGTAAGAAGGTAAAATGAGAGCACCTGGGGGAAAGGGTGGCTGTGGGTACAGCTTCAGTTGACTTAAACATCTCTGTCTGATGACTCTGAAGAGAGCAGCTGATTTCCCAGCGCAGCATTTGAGCTCTGATAAGGGACAGACTGCCTCCTCAAGTGGGTCCCTGACCCCCGTGTATCCTGACTGGGAGACATCTCCCAAGAGGGGCCGACAGACACCTCATAGGAGAGCTCTGGCTGGCATCTGGTGGGTGCCCCACTAGGATGAAGCTTCCAGAGGAAGGAACAGGCAGCAATCTTTCCTGCTCTGCAGCCTCTGCTGGTGATACCCAGGCAAACAGGGTCTGGGGTGCACCTGCAGCAGAGGGGCCTGTTAGAAGGAAAACTAACAAACAGAAAGGAATAGCATCAACATCAACAAAAAGGACGTCCAGACACAGAAACTCCATTGGAAGGTCACCAACATCAAAGACCAAAGGTAGATAAATCCACGAAGATGGGGAGAAACCAGCGCAAAAAGGCTGAAAATTCAAAAAACCAGAATGCATTCTTCTCCTCCAAAGGCTCACAACTCCTCGCCAGCAAGGGAACAAAACTGGACAGCAAATGAGTTTGACAAATTGACAGAAGTAGGCTTCATAAGGTGGGTAATAACAAACTCCTCTGAGCTAAAGGAGCATGTTCTAACCCAATGCAAGGAAGCTAAGAACCTTGAAAAAAGGTTAGATGAATCGCTAACTAGAATAACCAGTTTAGAGTAGAACATAAATGACCTGATGGAGCTGAAAAACACAGCAAGAGAACTTCGTGAAGCATACACAAGTATCAATAGCCGAATCCATCAAGCAGAAGAAAGGATATCAGAGACTGAAGAGCAACTCAATGAAATAAAGTGAGAAGACAAGATTAGAGAAAAAAGAATGAAAAGGAACAAACAAAGCATCCAAGACATATGGGACTATGTGAAAATAACAAATCTGCATTTGATTGTTGTACCTCAAAGTGATGGGGAGAATGGGACCAAGTTGGAAAACACTCTTCAGGATATTATCCAGGAGAACTTCCCCAACCTAGCAAGACAGGCCAACATTCAAATTCAGGAAATACAGGAAGTACCACAAAGATACTCCTCAAGAAGAGCAACCCCAAGACACATAATCATCAGATTTACCAAGGTTGAAATGAAGGAAAAAATGTTAAGTGCAGCCAAAGAGAAGGGTCAGGTTACCCACAAAGGGAAGCCCATCAGACTAACAGAGGATCTCTCTGCAGAAACCCTACAAGCCAGAAGTGAATGGGGGCCAATATTCAACATTCTTAAAAGAATTTTCAACCCACAATTTCATATCCAGCCAAACAAAGTTTCATAAGTGAAGGAGAAATAAAATCCTTTACAGACAAGCAAATGCTGACAGATTTTGTCACTACCAAGCCTGTCTTACAAGAGCTCCTGAAGGAAGCACTAAACATGGAAAAGAAAACCGGTAGCAGCCACTGCAAAAACATGCCAAATTGTAAAGACCATCGATGCTATGAAGAAATTGCATTAACGAACAGACAAAATAAACAGCTAGCATCATAATGACAGGATCAAATTCACA
>NW_012102965.1:624612-636762 GCF_000951045.1 Mandrillus leucophaeus | reverse complement strand
AGCTAACTATCCTAAATATATATGCACCCAATACTGGAGCACCCAGATTCATAAAGCAAGTTTTTAGAGACATACAAAGAGACTTAGAATCCCACACAATAATAATGGGAGACTTTAACACATCACTGTCAATGTTAGACAGATCGACGAGACAGAAAATTAACAAGGATATTCAGGACTTGAACTCAGCTCTGGACCAAGCGACCTAATAGCCATCTACAGAACTCTCCACCCCAAATTAACAGAATATACATTCTTCTCAGCATCTCATCGCACTTATTCTAAAATTGACCACATGATTGGAAGTAAAACACTCCTCAGAAAATGCAAAAGAATGGAAATCATAATGGTGTCTCAGACCACAGTGCAATCAAATTAGAACTCAGGATTAAGAAACTCAGTTAAAACTGCACAACTACATGGAAACTGAACCTGCTCCTGAATGACTACTGGGTACATAACGAAATAAAGGCAGAAATAAAGATGTTCTTTGAGACCAATGAGAACAAAGACACAACATACCAGAATCTCTGGGACACATTTAAAGCAGTATTTAGAAGGAAATTTATAGCACTAAATGCCCACAAGAGAAAGCAGGAAAGATCTAAAATAGACACCCTAACATCACAATGAAAAGAACTAGAGAAGCAAGAGCAAACAAATTCAAAAACTAGCAGAAGACAAGAAATAACTAAGATCAGAGCAGAACTGAAGGAGATAGAGACACGAAAAGCCCTTCAAAAATATCAGTGAATCCAGGAGCTGGATTTTTGAAACGATCAACAAAATAGACCTCTAGCCAGACTAATAGAGAGGAAAAGAGAGAAGAATCAAATAGGCGCAATAAAAACGATCCCACAGAGATACAAACTACCATCAGAGAATACTATAAACACCTCTACACAAATAAACTAGAAAATTTAGAAGAAATGGATAAATTCCTGGACAAATACACTCTCCTGAGTCTAAACCAGGAAGAATTCGAATCCTTGAACAGACCAATAACAAGGTCTGAAATTGAGACAGTAACAGACTACCAACCAAAAAAAGTCCAGGACCAGATGGATTTGCAGCCGCATTTTACCAGAGGTACAAAGAGGAGCTGGTACCATTCCTTCTGAAACTATCCCAAACAATAGAAAAAGAAGGAATCCTGCTTTACTCATTTTATGAGGCCAGCATCATCCTGATGCCAAAACCTGGCAGAGACACAACAAAAAAAGAAAATTTCAGGCCAATATCCCTGATGAACATTGCTGCGAAAATCCTCAATAAAATACTGGCAAACCGAATCCAGCAGCACATCAAAAAGCTTATCTATCATGATTAAGTCGGCTTCATCCCAGGGATTCAAGGCTGGTCCAACATTCGCAAATCAATAAACGTAATCCATCACATAAGCAGAACCAATGACAAAAAACACATGATTATCTCAATAGATACAGAAAAGGACTTTGACAAAATTCAACACATCCTCATGCAGAAAACTCTCAATAAACTTGGTGACAATGGAATGTATCTCAAAATAATACGAGCTATTTACGACAAACCCACAGTCAATATCATACTGAATGTGAAAAAACTGGAAGCATTCCTTTTGAAAACCAACACAAGACAAGGATGCCCACTCTCACCACTACTATTCAACACAGTATTGGAAGTTCTGGCCAGGGCAATCAGGCAAGAGAAAGAAACAAAGAGTAGTCAAATAGGAAGAGAGGAAGTCAAATTGTCTCTGCTTGCAGATGACATGATGGTATATTTAGAAAACCCCATTGTCTCAGTCCAAAATCTCCTTAAGCTGATAAGCAACTTCAGTAAAGTCTCAGGATACAAAATCAATGTGCAAAAATCACAAGCATTCCTATACATCAATAACAAACAGGCAGCCAAATGATAAATGAGCTCCCATTCACAATTGCTACAAAGAGAATAAAATACCTAGGAATACAACTTACAAGGGATGTGAAGGACCTCATCAAGGAAAACTACAAACCACTGCTCAAGGAAATCAGAGAGGACACAAATAAATGGAAAAACATTCCATGCTCATGGGCAAGAAGAATCAATATCATAAAAATGGCCATACTGCCCAAAGTAATTTACAGATTCAATGCCATCCTCATCAAGCTACCATTGACTTCCTTCACGGTATTGGAAAAAATTACTTTAAATTTCATATGGAACCAAAAAAAGAGCCCACATAGCCAAGACAATCCTAGGCAAAAAGAACATAGCTGGAGGCATCATGCTACCTGACTTCAAACTATACTACAAGGCTACAGTAACCAAAACAGCATGACACTGGTACCAAAACAGATATACAGACTAATGGAACAGAAAGGAGGCCTCAGAAAAAACACCACACATCTACAACCGTCTGATCTTTGACACAACTGACAAAAACAAGCAATGGGAAAAGGATTCCCTATTTAATAAATGGTGTTGGGAAAACTGGCTAGCTATATGTAGAAAGCTGAAACTGGATCCCTTCCTTATACCTTATACAAAAATTAACTCAAGATGGATTAAAGACTTAAATGTGAGACCTAAAACCATAAAAACCCTGGAAGAAAACCTAGGCAATACCATTCAGGACATAGGCATGGGCAAAGACTTCATGACTAAAACACCAAAAGCAATGGCAACAAAAGCCAAAATGGACAAGTGGGATCTAATTAAACTAAAGAGTTTCTGCACAGCAAAAGAAACTACCATCAGAGTGAACAGGCAACCTACAGAATGGGAGAAAATGTTTGCAATCTATCCATCTGACAAAGGGCTAATATTCAGAATCTAGAAAGAATAAAACAAATTTACAAGAAAAAAACAACTCCCTCAAAAAGTGGGCACAGGATATGAACACTTCTCAAAAGAAGACATTTATGCAGCCAACAAACATGAGAAAAAGCTCATCATCACTGGTCAGAGAAATAGGAACACTTTTACACTGTTGGTGGGAGTGTAAATTAGTTCAACCATTGTGGAGGACAGTGTGGCGATTCCTCAAGGATCTAGAACCAGAACTACCATTTGACCCAGCAATCCCATTATGGGTATATATACAAAGGATTATAAATCATGCTAATATAAAGACACATTCACACGTATGTTTATTGCGGCAGTATTCACAATAGCAAAGACTTGGAACCAACCCAAATGCTCATCAATGATAGACTGGATAAAGAAAATGTGGCACGTATACACCATGCAATACTATGCAGTCATAAAAATGGATGTGTTCCTGTCCTTTGCAGGGACTTGGATGAAACTGGAAACCATCATTCTCAGCAAACTAACACAAAAACAGAAAACCAAACACCACATGTTCTTACTCATAACTGGGAATTGAACAATGAGAACACATGGAGACAGGGAGGGGACTATCACACACCAGGGCCTGTTGGTGGGTTGCGGGCTAGGGGAGGGATAGCATTAGGAGAAATACCTAATGCAGATGACGGGTTGGTGGGTGCAACAAACCACCATTGCACGTGTATACCTATGTAAGAAACCTGCATGTTCTGCACATGTACCCCGGAACTTAAGGTATAAAAAAAATTAGGTGAACTAAATTTAAACTTATGATGAAAATGTGTTGTTAAAGTTGTATATGAATATTTGTAACTCAGAGTCTTAAGTTGTCCTGTCTTTGGAGTTTAGACCTTAAGGAAATATATACATATATGTATGTTTCAGTTTTCCAGTATGACACTGAAAGGTGAAGAATGCTGCCTTATTATCTTATAACTGATTTGGAAGTCCTATAAAGAAAAATGTCAAAAATATTGGGCATTTGCTCATCTAAAAATAAATATGTGTTCATCTAATAAAGAGACATAAAAACGTCTATGGAAGAAAAAAAAAAGGTAAAATTACCAAAAAACAAATTTACATTTGAAGAAGGTTTTGCAGTTTCCAAAATATTTGTTTAGTCACTTCTTTATCCTATACTATGATCCCAGAGGTTTTCTAGGCAAGAATATCAAATATATACTTGGGTTTGAGGCATCAACAGAGTATAATGCAATGTCCTGGTATTGAACTACAAGAAATATCTTTCTGTAACTAATTTTTCTCATAAAACTGAGGACCTCATTCCTTCAGCATCTCAGCAATGTGAGCAAAGGACATTCATACTTCTTTCCTTTAAATAATAAAGAAATGGTATGTTCGGATTGGCGTAAAATTCTATGTTGTCTTGGGAAGACATCAACCCTCTTCGGATCACTTCTTAGGTAACACTACATTCTTTAATCTATCACAAGCTTGAAACAAAACAACGGTCCTAAAGCACTTACCTGGGGGAGAGAGTTTGGAATTAGGAGCCTCAGAGACCAGCCCTGGAATCCTGCTTCATTACACTTAGTCTAAGTAGTTAGGTTTAATTTTTACGGTCATAGTTTTTTTTTGTTGTTGCTGTATTCCCCCCGCCACCCACAGAACCTAGTTTCATTTTAACCTCAACAATCAAGTGAAATCTTCTTGCAATTCTAAAATTGTGCTTAATTTGGAAATGACATAAAAATTACTGCATAGTTCTTATTCTGAGGAACTTTGAAACACCTTTAACTTAGTACTTCTTAACAACAGATGATACTCACTTATTGATTAAAAATGTGAAGTGACTTCTGGATATATTTGCTGGCTTTTTTCCTCTGAAATCAGTGAGGGTTAGGAGCAAAAACCTGGGGCATATAGCGAGGAAATAAACCCATGCTGGTATGAAATTTCTATATGTTCTGTACATTGATCTTGAAATTTTCTTTCTAACTAACTGGAGTGTTTGGATATACAGACAAGGCTATATTAGTAAAAAGGGAATGGACTTTAATCTCTTATCTAAAACTTTCCTTCAATGTCTGTTTTTATTTAAAAAATGGAGCAAAATAGTTGGTACACACACACCACACCACACCATACCACACCACACCACACCACACCACACCACACCACACCACACTGCACTACACTACACCGCACTACACTGCACTGCACTACACTTTAGAAGCCTGAGGGGGAAAAAAAAACCAAAAACAGAAGGCTAGTGGAGAGTGAGAATTTTATCACACTTTAGAGATGAGACTTAAGGAATCATATGGTTCAACCTCCAACCAGAGTCTGAGACGCAATTACTGAGACGCAGATTAAACCTCCAGTTTAGTCGAGTTGACTGTTCTCCTGGAAGGCAGAACAGCATAGTAGTCAAGATGGTTTGGATCCCAGGCTTACTGCACACTGCTGGTGTGACCCTAAGCTAGTTTCTTAACTTTCCTAAACTTCAGTTCTTCATTTGTAAAATAATTATATCTATCCTACAGGGTTATCATAAAAATTAAATCAGATATTATATATTAAGAATGTGGCACAATGTCATTAAACTCTCAATGAATGAATATTAATATTAGACAACCCATTCCATTGTAAGGTAGCTCTGTTATTAAGCTATTTTTTAAAATAATGAATCTGTCCAGGTGTGATGGCTCACACCTGTAATCCCAGCACTTTGGGAGGCCGAGGCTGGTGGATCACCTGAGGTCAGGAGTTCGAGATCAGCCCGGCCAACATGGTGAATCCCTGTCTCTAGTAAAAGAAAAAAAAGAAAAAGAAAAAAAAAATTAGCTGGGTGTGGTGGCGGGTGCCTGTAATCACAGCTACCTGGGAGGCTGAGGCAGGAGAATCACCTGAACCTGGGAGGCAGAGGTTGCAGTGAGCTAAGATCACGCCATTGCACTACAGCCTGGGCGACAAGAATGAAACTCCATCTCAAAGAAAATAAATAAATACAAAATAAAACAATGAATCAAAATCTGTCTCTCTATAGCCATCATCTATTTGTGCTTGTTCTCCCATCTGAGAAACCAAAAAATAACTGATTTAAAGCATGGCTGCTCCACCTTCCTTTTGGTAGCTATTCCATGTCTGAAGCACTTTGCGTCCTTTATGTTATAGACTTTGGCATATATGCTTACTATCCCACTGTACCCCTAAGAGTATAGGCTAAATGAATCCTATTGCTATCATTACTTCCTGAAAAGAACCAAAAAGGGAGTCATAAAACACTCAACAAAGAAAATATAGCTATGAAATCGAGAACCGATTTGTCTTTGATAGGAAACAGTTTATAGATGCTGAATCTTCCAGACAAATTTTACAGCCTTGTTCACATACCACCTAACCTAACCTTATTCCTTATGACTTCAGAGATATTAAAGCACCTTAATTAGGTTAAAGTGATGTAATGCCTGCTCCTCCTTCTACTACCATAATCTACCTAGTTGCTCTAGCTTGAAATTCAAACAAGCAAACATACTTGACTCATTCTCCACCCCTCTTTTCTATGCAGACAAGAGGCAACATTGATTCTATGGTCCAGATATTTGTCCTTTCATTCCTCTTTCTCTTCTCATGGTTGTTAGAGTTGATGCTTTTAATAGGTAGATGACCAGCATACAGCAAACTAGCAGCAAAGGAACCAATGCACTAAGAACCAGGACCCCACTCTCACCCTGCCCTGTGATCACCTGCTACTTCTTCCCCCTGACCCAACCCAAGTGGAAGCCACAGGACAAGGGAGTCCATTGGTGTAGTGAATAAAGAGAACTAGAAGGAACGAGTCTGAAGAGGAAAATGAACTTGATTCCACACATTTCTTAACTTCTTTTGTGACTTCTGTTTCTCTCTCTCTCCAGAGGTATCTTTTGATCATTTTGATCAAAGTCATTTTGAACGTTACATGTTTGATCATGTTGCTCCCCTACTTTTATAATCCTCCCATTCCTGTTAGGTAGACTTTATAGTTCCCTCCTGATCAACCTCCTGGCAGCCTTTCACCTTAACTTCTGTTTCCACTTTCCTTCTCTGCTGTCTCCTAGGCTTCAGGCATAACAGACAAGGTGATGGTTCTCCATGTCTCCCAGATATAGAGAATCCCAAGGACCACATTGCTTTCATCTGATAAGAAGAGATCCTACCTGACACAGCTCCTGGCTCATAGTAAATGCTCCATATGTGCCTGCTGAATAAAGGGATGCCTGCACTTTTGCACACAATATTCTCTGAACCTGGATTGCCTAATAAATTCTTAATTTCCCTTCCGTCTCTAAATCATACTTCTGTGAAATCCACCATGATCTCTCCCCATGACATCTCCTCTTATGAGAGACTCATTCCTCTGTCCTTGCTCTGCAGTCTGTATACATCTCTTTTAGCACTTATCTCCAGCTGCCGTTTTAAATTGCATACATTCCTCTGTGACTTTACCAGACCATACATTCCTTTATGGCAGAGACTGGTATTACACATCCACAGATCCCCAGGACCTGAAAGGATGCCTGATGCATGGTGGGTACCCAATGTACATGCAACCTGTTCACTGAGGAAAATGGACTCGATCCCACTCATTTCTTCTTCTCTGGCTTCTGTTTGTTTCAGAATGACAGAGGGGAGGTGGGAGAGGTATAAAAACATAAAGTAGTATTTTTTACCAATTACTATTTCCATTCCTTTTCCCCATTCCTTAATGACATCTTGGGAAGAATATTAACTTTTAAGTAACTTTTTGCTATAATATATCCAGTCTTACTAAAGTCTCAACACCAAACTTGATTGAAATCACTTTCCTTCCTCCTCTGTGGAGAGGCATGGTCTGCCTCTGAATCACTGCTTTTCCCCTCCTTCATTCTTCAAGGTCTAGTTCTTCCAGTGTGTTAGGGGCAGAGAGGAAGATCTCTCTCTCTATTTCTCTCTCTCTTTTTAATTTAACTGGTTGCAATTGTATGCTTTCTGTGTTGGTTGTGGCTGCTTGTCTGGTGAATGGTAACTGGCTGTTGAAGTGGCAGGCATCCAGTGGCTGGCTCTTTTGTGGGATGGATCTCTGCATTCTTCCTCCGGCCAGTGTAATATTTGGTTCAAGCTTGACCTCTTTCACCTCTGTCAGCTCCTGCCACACTGGAGCACTGCCCAGTCTGTTGATGCTGGGTGTTCCTTGCCCAGCAGGCAGCTCTCTTGAGTGGAGGATAGAAGACAGCTGGCACAAATCAGGCTCTATTCTCCATGGTCACTTCAACCATAGAAATCTCACATAGCCTCCTCATGCCAAATACTGTTGCAATGGCTTCATTGCCATGTCTTTTCTCTCTCCTGCCATCTCTCTCCAATTCACTTCCTTCCTGTTATGACTGGCAAAGGAAGCGAGTCCACTGCCTGAGCAGATGTCCAATTTGGAAACCTGATCTCCATCTTCCCTTCCTACAGGCTACCCCAATTTCAATGAGTGATTCTCCTGTAGCCTCCCCTTTCTTTTTGATGCGGATTGTTGTGTTACCTCTCAAACACAAATCCCATATAAGAAAAACTACCCTGAAGATTCTGTTTTCCCTTCTTCAGCTTCTGTTTATGGAAGCTAGGGTGAGAGGAGAGGGTTTGATTATAGTAGGGGAGTCCCACAGTAGCACTGAGGTGGGTTTGTGGGTCATGGAGTCAATTCTATGAAAAATGCCACTCAATGTCCTCTGGTAAGGTTTGGTGAATAAATGAATGAGCAAGTGGATGTATCTATTTTGAAGAGTTGATAATAGATGGGAATACTGATGCTGCAATAAGGGGCTAGGTGGATTGTAAAACAGAACAAGATTAGTCGATGACAGAAATCAGATGTAAGCCCTGGACTTCCGACTCGGCTAAGTGCCCCGGCCTGCCATCTTTGTATAACCTCTGCTTGTCTCAGCAAGGCATGAAGTCATAACGTTAATTAATAATGCCACTCCACACATCAATAAGAGCCTTGGTAATTTACCACGAAAAATCAGTTTTGTATTTTTGTACAATTTGCAGCTCTGAATAGGGAGGAAAATGTCATTTCTGCCAGAGGCACAGCATCTTGTTCAGCTCTTACGTAAACTCACTGTCAGGCAATCCTAGAAACTGCCTCCACTTGCCTCTGGGCAAAATGTCTCCTTTTCATAGAAAAATGTCACCTTTTCTCAAGGAAATGGCAGGTGGTTATTTTTTTTCCCAAGGAAAAATGACCTTTGCATTTCGTTAAAAAAAACCCAAAAACCCCTCAAGGACTTAAGCTTTGATGAAAACACTAAAAACAATTTCATATCTTTTACTTTGTACTTGAGGTTCCACTTTGTAAATTTTGAGATTACACCTGTTACCACTGATGTAGCCTGTAGGCAAATGTCAGTGACCAGAAAATTCTGGCATCTTGTTCTCCAGGAATGTTCAACGGATACTTGTATCTCAGCTCTTGTTGCTCCCAGCTCTAAAACACACACACACACACACACACACACACACACACCCCTCTGTCTCTCTTACTTTATTCTCATTACTTTAACACTTTGAAGCCTTTCTATCCCCCAATCCTGGATCACAATCTTACACCAATCCATGAAAGACTCCTCTAAAAAAATGCCAATGTTGCTACATTGCTTATCATTGTGCTTAAAATTATGTTCAATATTTGATATGAAATTTATACCTATGGCAATCTAAGTCATTTTTCATACCAAATATTTTTATTCTCTCATGAGGACACAGGAGAAAATATATCCAGTATTCTTTCCCACCACCTCCCACAGTCAGATAAGAAAATACAAAAGAAATACAACAAAGAAGTAAGAGGAGTGAAAATATTAGGACCCAACACTTTAAAACAAAGAGAGCAGGAAGATAAAGGTGATGATATAAAGAAAGACAGTTCTAGGCTATTAACCTTGGCCTGACAAAACAAAATTCCCACTTATTTTGTCAATATTTCATATATGTGGTAGAATTTTTTCCCTTCTGACAATAGTTCTTGCCATTAAAAAAAGCAAAATTTACCTTACAGAGTTTGATTTTCCAGCAAAGTAGTAAGTTAGATGACGACACTCAAGATTTACCGTGCGTACTCTTGTCACTTCATGCAAATCCTCAGCTGGAGCAGATGAGAGGCACATTAATTACACTGGATACAGGAATAATGTTTCTGCAGCTGCAGCAGTTTTGACATTTGCAGACTCCAGCACACTCTATCTGTAATTTCACTGGCAGCTTGCAAAAAGCAGCAGAGTCACACTTATAAACAAAGGTCTGCATGGTAATTTGTCTCCTATTGACTTCAATGAAGTCTCTTCATTCAGAATACTAAGAGATTCATAATTATGAGCTAAGATCTATGACTTAGCTAAAGAAAATGAAAGACACGTTTCTTGCCTCTTCTCACTTATGTTGTTCCACATACCTGTGGATGATGATACATATGTGCATATCTGTACAATTAAACTATTCACTGAGCACTTGCAAACCCATATGACAAACTGTAGGAATATGCACCAATATCCTATATATTTATTTCAATGAGTGTTATTTCTCTTAGCAGAAACATTTACCTTTCCTCACGCATGTTCCAACTATCTTACCCTCCTCAGACTTTTCTTTTTGTTATGATTCAGAATTGACTTGCTTTTATTTTTGGAGTGGGTTACCGTATCAAAATAGGAGAGACCATTTTTAAACAAATGAAGATTAGGTTACTGACTGCTGTAAAACGTGCCTAGGAAAAAGAGATGAGCATCCTACGGCATACTGACACGGCACCTAGCCCAATTTCAGTGTCAGATAATGCATACAAAAGAGGTGAAATGTCCCTGTTTCAGCTGCCAGTCTGCCAACAGAACAGTTGTTAACATGGCACCACAATTCTGAAAATTTTCTGATACCTCTATTAAGTCTAAAATGATTTAAAGAAGCAAGAGGTGTCTTTAAATGTTCAATGCAGAATCATTTTGTCTCCAGGATCCAAAGGGTGAACATCCTAAGAGTTGATAAGATCTTTTCATGTATCCATTACTCCTAGAATATTATAGCTTTAATTTATTGGAAGATAGCCTTATGGAGATTCATAATGGCTACCATTTCTGAGAGATTCCATGTGCCATGACTTAAGCATTTTATGTATAATAACTCATCTGGTGAGATGTTTGGTTAAACTAGACTAAGAAAAGCTTTAAATAATTCTGTAAGGAGAACATAATCATAGAATAATCTATGATGATTACAGCAAACCTTATGACTCTATAGTAATCCATGTCAGACTAGTGCCACATAGAAAGATTCATTCACTTATTTAATCAACAGGTTGAATATTTTCCATATACCTGGTCATGAGCTAAGTCTTGGAGATTTATTCACGATCAAGTCAGACACAGGTTTTGATCTCAGTGAACTTACAGTAAGGTTGGGGAGGCAGGAGCTGGCAAATGAGAATTTCCAATTCAGCTGAGGGAGGAGCAGATAAAAATAAGCATCTTTCATAAAAAGCAGATTGTTTCCTGATGAACCAAAGGCTCAGTTCAGAGAGACAGAGTAGTAGGAACGGAACGAACTTGACATTGTCTGTAAGAGTGCATATGGTGCATATACACGTGCGTGTGTGTACACACACATACACACCATAGAACACACACACACCACAGAATATATGCAGCCATAAAAAATGATGAAATCATGTCCTTTGCAGTGACATGGATGCAGCTGGAGGTCACTGTCCTAAGTGAATTAACACAAGAGCAAAAAACCAAATACTACATGTTCTCACTTATATGTGGAAGTTAAACATTGGGTACATATGGAAATAAAGATGGAAACAACAGACACTAGGGACTACTAGAGTAGGGAGGGTCAGGGCAAGGGCTGAGAAACTATGCTCAATACCTGAGTGACAGGATCATGCATACCCCGAACCTCAGTGTCACTCAATACACCTATTAACAAACCTGCACAGGTACCCCTGAATCTCAAATAAAAGTTGAAATTATGTATAAAAAAATAATGCAGATGGCAGTCCAGATAGCAGAATCTGGTAAATCTTTGCATCTAGTTGTATCACTTTGGTTCATCGATAAAGCAAGGGAATTGGTGATTTTGGACCTACACTTAAAAAGCTACAGTGGGCCGGGCGCGGTGGCTCACACCTGTAATCCCAGCACTTTGGGAGGCCGAGATGGGCGGATCATGAAGTCAGGAGATTGAGACCATCCCGGCTAACACAGTGAAACTCCATCTCTACTAAAAAATAGAAAAAAATTAGCTGGGCATGGTGGCGGGCGCCTGTAGTCCCAGCTACTCGGGATGCTGAGACAGGAGAATGGCAGGAAC
>NW_012102965.1:568013-624332 GCF_000951045.1 Mandrillus leucophaeus | reverse complement strand
CTCTCACTAATATACTCACAGCCAACCACCTCCTCCTATACTATTAAGTATAAAAACGTGATGTTAACCCCATATTTTCCAGTCCATTTCTATTATATTTAAATAACAGGCTTTCAGATGTTTTTAAAATGCCAATTTTATACCCAGTAGCATACTCTGGTACTCTAATATAACATTCCTGGTGTTATAACGTCTAGCACCATTCTGAGCTTTGCTCTCAGGCTGAGTAGAGGCCCCACCTGTTTTTTCCTTTAGCTCCTCAGAGGGCCAGTGAGCCTTAGTGCAAGTTAATACAAATATTTTGTGCAGAATAACTTAAAAATAATAGTAATAAATGAACATTTAAGTGCATTGAGTTCTATGACCTTAATAGGTAAAATCATCATGAATATCGTATCTTGATTACTGTGTGACTTATCCAAATGGATACCAATACTGAAACTAGAAAACAGTGTAAAGTAGCATACTTTGCTATATCTGCACTAAAATGATAGTAAAGTTCTTAATTCTGCAGCAGAGATGAGAACTTAGGATCAGATTTGTATAGTTACCCCTTCGTAAGTGAGCTTTTATCAGAATGTGATTTTAAATGAAGAGGGAATAAAGAGAACTATGCAAGGCAAAAAGAAGAGAAAAGACAGAAATGAGAATAAAGAGGCACCACAATAGCATTTGGGTTACAAAGGCCTCTTTTTAAAACTAAATGTGTTGCTGAAACATTGCATGGTTTTAAGAACTGATGCAGTGACATTGTTTTTAATCCCCATGTGCTTTGGTCTGTAGCCAAATTCAAGTACTTTTCCAGGTGTGACATCTGTATCACCTATGTGTCATTATAAAAGGAGAGTAGGCTGGGTGCGGTGGCTCACACCTGTAATCCCAGCACTTTGGGAGGCCGAGGCGGGCAGATCACAAGGTCAGGAGATCGAGACCACCCTGGCTAACATGGGGAAACCCCGTCTCTACTAAAAATATAAAAAAGTTAGCCGGGCATGGTGACGGGTGTCTATAGTCCCAGCTACTTGGGAGACTGAGGCAGGAGAATGGTGTGAACCCGGGAGGCAGAGCTTTCAGTGAGCCGAGATTGTGCCACTGCACTCCAGCCTTGGCGACAGAGCGAGACTCTGTCTCAAAAACAAAAGGAGAGTAGTGGCTAGAAAGAGTTCAGCGCTGCCCTCACCCTCACTGTGAGATGTGCTGTTATTGATCTGAGAGATACATTACTAGCAGTGGAGATATTAGGTATTTGAACAAAATGAGGTGGAGTTTTGAAAGTTAGGTGTGTTTAGAAAGAACAAAGAGTAAATATATTGATGGGCTAAGTTTATTTCTTTTCTACTGGAAGATACTAGTATTGGTCAGTTGGCTAGAAATTTATTTTCTGACTTTGAGAGGCACCAAAATGTTTTCATTAACACCTAAAGTTCATAAATGTCTAAACAGGCAAAATGATGTTATGTCACGGCAGTTTTAGAAAATTATCTAACATGATGTATGAATATTTTGCTAGATTAAAACCTTTTTTTGAAAAATTGAATTCCTATAACCACTTCCTTTATTTTTATTAGAAAGATAAAGCTAGAGACCTGGTGGTTTTACTGCTTATAATTTCTGGATGTGCTATTATGATTCACCATTATTTATTGCTAGCACTACAGAGAACTGAAAGGGAAAACATTATCAATGCTCTGTACCAGAAAGATTGTGAGATGGCAGAGTGTCCATAAAAGTGAAAGGTACTTTTCTCAGCGGAGCTTGCGCAAACCCAGAGAACTCCGAAACAAAGCAGCCTCAAGCATACTGCAGTAGATAAAAGATTACTAAACATTTTTTGCTACTTCTCCACCAAAAGGCTTCCCTTGCCTTGAGTCTGCGCTGACCTATGACTTGCTCTGATCCAAAGAGTAGAAGAGCTGCATTTCTCTGGTTAGTTCATTTGGTTCTAGGAATTGGCAGACCACCTCAATGATTTATACCACCTAAATCAATGGAATGGGGTAGAAGTGACACTGTGCAGGACCAGCCTAGGCCTTACGAGGCCTGATAGCCTTCCCTTTTGCTCTCTCAAGGTACCCTAAGCTACCTTGTCATCGAGACTGTGTGGAGCAATGCCTGGCAAGATCTCAGGTGTCCCAACCATCCCATTGGAGGCATGAAGTGTGAGTGAAGTCGCCCTGTGCATCCTAGCCCCAGGAGAGCTTCATATGACTGCAGCTGGGTGATGAGTCCCGAAGTAAGTCTAGTAGAAGACAGCGACCTGCCTGATCCTAAGTGAGACTGCAGAATCATGAGCCAACGATCTAGTGTTCTTTTAAATCACCTGAGTTTGGCATAGTTTGTTAGACAGCAATAGAAAACTAAACAGGTACTTCAAAGGAGTAGAAAAATTACATTTCTCTGATTAGTTCATTTGCTTCTGGCAATTGACAGACTACCTAAATGATTTACACTACCTAAATGTGAACACCTGGCTATGGTGAAGGGTGGTGTTGAAAGGCTGGCTGATTCACTAAGACATTTGAAATAGGGCAGGCAGTAGGAGGGCAGTTATGGGGAGAGCCCACCTCAGTGTGTGCTCAGGTTTCAAAAGGAAGCCTGCTCTGGATATAGGTGGGTTATGAAGTGGTGGAAAAACAAGCCAGAAAACATTTTCAAACGACTTCTTAGGCTTTCTTGCAGCTCTTTCTCAGGGAATGTTTAATGAACAACCAGGAAATTGTATTAAACTGTAAGGTGCTCAGAATGGTTAGGAAGGGCCAGAGAACACTGGGTTGGGGTGGAGTGGGAAACCACTGGATGACCATTAACTGGAAAATCAATACGGAATGGCCAGCACTAAGAAGAGAGGCAATAACTACTCCTCTGAGAGCAGGCCCATCACCATCCACATGGGCCTCAGGTTAATCCACACTCTTCCCTAGAGGGTAAAAAGGGTAACTAAGATTTCAGATAATAATGCTATGGGATAGAGTATCCTGAAACAGTGCTAAAACCCCCCAAAGTGAGAAACTGCTTATAGTCCAACATCCTAGACTTATTTCTAGAAGCCACTTAATGTGACTGGTAAGAAAGATAAATGTAAGGATTAGGTTTTTTTCTATTGGATAGAAGCCCTTAGTCTCCACCCTAAAAGCTAGTCCCCACTGTTGTTATTCACACACACCCCTTCAAAGCAGTTCTGAGCATAGGCTTGAATGGGAGAGGGGGAGGTTAGGATGGAGGGTGTTTGCAAAGCTGTATAGTAGGTGAGAAAGGAATCTTCTTGCTACTACTACAGGCAGTCGTTCTCATACTCCATTGGGCATATGATGCAGATTCTAAGACTTTTGGTTCAAGATAACAGATTGAACACACATCTTTCTCTTTAACAAGGACTTTAAAATAGATAAATCCACGGCAATGAAGAGACCCTGAGAAGGATGGTTGTAAGACAAGACAATGGAAGAGAATTCTAGAATATGGAATGCCAATACAGGCATGAGAGCAGAGGTATCATGACTTTGAAAAGTATATTCCAGAGCAGGAGCTGGCAAACTAAGACCCATGAGGCAAAACCTGCTGCTACCTGTATTTGTAATTAAAGTTTTATTGGTACACAGCCATACCCACTTGTTTTTACATGTTGTCTAGGGCTGCTTTCACAATAGCAGAGTTGAAGAATTGTAACAGAGACCATCTGGTCTGCAAAACTTAAAATGTTTTACCTAAGTATTTACTAATATTTGATCCTTTACAGAGTTTGCTGATTTTGGTTCTAGTGTCTTCTTGGCTGGGAGGGCAGCACGGACAGGAAGGACTCTCAGTTGCTCCACAGAACCCCAGAAGGGCTAGGGATCTGGAAACATCTGATCTGAGTATATGGAAGATCTGCCTGGCCATTTGCCTGCATGCAGAACTCCCACCAAACACCCAAGTCAGAGAATGAGGGTGTCTCCAAAACAGAAAGAAAAATGCCCCAGAGAACAGATTAGACTTTCTTATTCTGTCCCTGCTTCATAACCCTAAATAAAATCTGACTAGTCTTCAAACTCTGCCACCAACGTTGGACTCCCAAGTATCTTTATAGGATTTCACTCTTAAATATGAAAATCTAGAAACATTAGACATGTGAGCACCACACTCTAGTAAAATAAAGATATGTGAGAAAAAGAGAATATGGATAGGAATAACAGTGGACTGTGTTTGGGAAAAATATAATGCAAAGTCCCTAAGTGTCAGCCATGCAACCACCCCACTAGACAGGGGCTGCAAGACAAAAAAAATGACCAGAAAAAAGGAGATCCTCCATAGCACCTAATATGACATTTTTTTGGGAAAATATGATTATTTTAAGAAAGATATTGCAATAAAGAAAGATTATAAAACTCCACAAATCTGTTTAAGGGAAACAATATATTTATGGTACATTACTGGGCTCAGTGAACAAATGTACAAAGCCATAATGATGCAAAAACTATGCAAATTTCACTAAAATTAGTTGTAAAACTCTATTGGGAGGATGTAGGAGGGTTACCAGATGCTAAAGCTTCATTTTTTTTCTAAAAGAAAGTAAATATAGGTCATGTCTAAACTGTTAAATCAAGACAACTGTATAAGTGTATTCATTAGAAGTGTGAAGGTAGCTACCAAAAGAAATATCTAAAAGAATGTAAACTAATCCATTGTCTGTGGGATCTAGGTCTAGAGGGTGGGAAGGGACAGGGTGGAGACATTTTAAGCATGATAAATATTTTGATCCTTTTTTATTTACCATGCACATGTACTGCTTCAACAATTACACACACACACACACACACACACACTGTGTGGAACACTACTTCTAGAAATCTGGAATCACTAGGTCTGGGGGCACAGGAATCTGTATTTTTAAAATGTTCTCCAAATGGTTCTGACAAAGTTAATCTTGTGCCCTTACTTTCAGAAGCACAGATACAGAGGTAGCAACCACTAAAAGAGCAGTGACATCTACCTGCTCAAGGGGAGAAGTGCCAGGGGTTAAAGAATTCTAGGAATGGCTGGGCATGGTGCCTCATAACTGTAATCCCGGCATTTGGGAGGCCAAGGTGGGAGCCTTGCTTCAGGCCAGGAGTTTGAGACTAGCCCGGGCAACAAAGTGATACCTTGTCTCTATAAAAATTTTAAAGAAATTAGCCAAGCATGGTGGTGCAAGGCTGTGGTTCCAGCTACTTGGGAGGCTGTGGTGGGAGGATGACTGGAGCCCAGGAGCTGGAGGCTACAGTGAGCAATGATTGTGCCACTACACTCCAGCCTGGGTGACAGAGTGAGACTCTGTTAAGAAAAAGATGATGAAAAGGAAGAAGAAAGAAGACAGAAGAAAGAAGCGAGAAGAAGAAGAAAAGAAAGAAGACAAAAAGAAGAGAAAGATGAAGAAGAATGCTAGGATGCTTGCATGTTTTTCTCTCAGGATACTTTCTTGTGATTTTACTAATAAAATGGATAAATGCTAAAAGAAGGCAAGTAAAAACTAACAGGTTGTGAGTTACTTCATAATTCAACTCCTGCCTATGGAAGCACTTCATGAATAGGTTAGCTCTCTTCTCTCTCATGTATGTTGCAAACCACAAGCTTTGATTCAAAAATTAGCCTGGGGAAAAACATAAAACATCATGTAAAGAGGGAAGCTTTTTAACTGAAGGATGTTAGATAACTATCTTTCAGACTCCGTGGTTTCTGTGTAAGCCATGTTACATCAAACTTGATTTTTAAAATACTTTAAACAATGTAATCTGGGTCTCTAGTGTTTACAAATGATTGCTGGGATGTGTAGAATACTTAATAACAAGAATTCAGAGGGTTTCTGGGCACTATGGTAATTCTTTCTGAGAATGCTTCTGCAACATTATAGGATCATTGGGGATTGGCTCAATTAGTTGTCAACAAGCAGCCAAAGGCACACGGCCCTCATTTTCTCCTGTTCTCCATCCCTTCCCAGGAGTCAGTGCTGACTAAGAAAGAAATAATTCCCAACTCTACCCTTATTTCTCTTGTACAGGACCCAGGGTCAAACTTTTTGGTACAGAGGATTTTTCTTTGTGCCTGCACAAACTACTGACATCTCTTTGACTAAATTACAGATCACCTAGAGCTGGAGAAGTTGACTAAAATATTTTCATGTTTATTTCAATGTCAAATGAGACTGCTCACCTTTTCAATACCAGTAACTTATCCTTTGTATCTGTAGTAGCTATTATTTGTGTTAATTTTTGAGGTTCATTTGATATATAAAGTCATTATAAAAAAGAAAATTAATTTTGTCTTTACCATGTACTTGTCTTTTAAATTTCATCCAGAAACTGAAAAACTGGTTTGTTGGTGCTTCAGTGGTCAGCTACATTGTCCAATTAGCATTGACTAGGCTATACTGTAAAAGAGGAATTCGGCTTATTCAAATTTCATTTCTTCATTTTTAAAAGCATCCATCCAATCATCCATCCATCTGTCCTTCCATCCGTCCATCTGTCTGTCCATCCAAGAAGTACTTATGAGCACCTGTTATTTGCCCAGCACTGTTTTATGTTCCAGGAACATATAAGTAAAACAAAATATTAGCCATAGAGTAAACCTCTATGCCAAATGGGCTAAAAATTTAGTTGAAAAATTCTATGAGAATGGTTTTAATCACAGGTATATGTGTATTTGTGATATTCTGTTTTTTTTATTTGAGGATATATGACTCTATACCGTCTCTGTTGTTTGCTACAAGTCTAAGTAGTTCATCTTCACCACTTATGATGATCATTTTACCCCATACTTCACCATAAATTCACACTGAAGGTGAAACATTAATGTACACGGTGGTGGCGTACCCTCTTTTCTAGGCACTTCTCACTACTGTGCCTCTCTACATGTGCTATTTCCTCTTCCCATGATCTTTGTCACTTGTCCACCTAGCAGATACCCGCTCATCATCCAAAACTCTTTCAGGCATCATCTTCTCTATGAGGCCTTCCCTAAGCACCTCCCAGCAGAAAGGATCTCCCTTTCCTCTGTACTACTGTTGTACTTATGTACATATTTCTATTATTGCATTGATATAAATATTCATTAACATGTCACTGGTAAACTTCTTGGAGATAGAAACATTTGTCTCATTTTTGCTTCCCTAGTAATTTGGGATTTGCTAGTAATTAGCAAAATGTCTGGCACATTCACTAAATATTTGCTGAATTGAAGAGCCATTCCCTCTATTATAACATGTGGGATGTTGCAGAAATGTGTTTTTACATGTCGTTTTTAAATTATCTCACAATTACAGGTAAACATTTTAAATTTTGTAAATATTTAACAAGCATTACATTTTGTTGGATTAAACTCTTTTCCAATGAGAGGCATTATCATCCCTATAAAAGCCTAATAAAATTATACAGTTAGCAGTATACTTTAAAAATTTTCTGTTGCTTAGCCAGGTGTGATGCTGCATTCCTGTAGTCCTAGCTACTTGGAAGGCTGAGGCAGGGGGATTGCGTGAGCCCAGGAGTTTGAGTCCCACCAGCCTGGGCAACACGGCAAGACCCCATCTCTTGAGAAAACAAACAAACAAACAAACAAACAAACAAACATCTGTTGCTCACTTCTCCTACTCTCCTGACTTTGTGCCAATATTATGGTTATTACAGACCTATTATATTTTGCTACAATTACTTGTTTATGGGCATGTGGCCCCTCCTAGTTGTGAACGCCTTGAGAAACAAGTCTGTGTTCTTCCCATCTTTATAGCCCTGGCGCACTGCAATGACTATGAAAGAGAGGTGCTCAGCAAGTTAAATGCATAGGGGACTAAATAGGAGATGGTGAATAGAATTAAATCTTTGGTTCTTTTATCTCCCCTAGGACCTGCTTTGTGATGATCTTAAATGAAGACAATCTGCTAAATTCTAAATAAAGCTTTGACTTTGTGGTTGAATAAAGCTAACTTAGACTGTGTGGGTGTGGCAAACTAGCAAAATGAGTAAAAAAGAAAAAATATTTTCTATGCAAATATTTTTATTTTGTCTTTTAAGTTTACACTGAAATAAATCTTTTCTAGTTTTGAAACATGAAATAGTGGAAAGAAAAATAACTACATTTTTATTCTAAAAAGAAATGGATTTGTGAAATACTTCACTGACGTTCAAAAGCACTGGGGAGTCTTTCCCCCCTCCCAAGACGGAATTAGTCCCATAATTTTCTTTTATTCTAACTGTAGGCAACAGGGTAATTTTTACTGAAAAATTCGATGTTTGTGAGGTTTTGGCAACATGAAGATGTGGATGCTCAGAAAAATATCACCAAATGAATGGCAGAGTTGGACACCTTCTCACTCACTCTTGTAGAAAATTATGTACACATGACTTTTATAACAGTAGTGTTTGGAAATGTGGTGAGTTAGTTTTGAAACTTCATCTCAGCTTTTAAGGAGATACAATATGCATTACTCACAAATGAGTGACAGTGACAAATATACTCATAAGGGTACCTTAAAAAGTTATTTATACAGAAACTATATGATAAATGGTAATATAGCATTGGTGATATTTAAAATTAAAAATGTCAGATGAATACCTCAGTTTTTTTTTGTTGTTTCTCTACACACAAACCACTTTAAAACCCATGGAAGAACAATTCATCAGTGTACTGGTCATAAAAAAGGCGGAACTTTTTCTCCAAAGGAATTCTTTAATTTTTGTATCTACTAGAACTGATTGAGTTTGGAAAGTTGATATCATAAACTAAATAAATGTGAAAAACATGACAATGGTGAAAGAGTATATTCCTTTAAAGATATAGTTATCATACTTTATAATAGTATTCTAAGGCATTTAAAAATTACACTATACCGATAAAAAGTTCTGAAATTGAGGCAGTAATTAATAGCCTACCAACCAAAAAAAAGTCCAGGACCAGAAAGATTCACAGTCGAATTACACCAGAGGTACAAAGAGGAGCTGGTATCATTCCTTCTGAAACTATTCCAAACAATAGAAAATGAGGGAATCCTCCCTAATTCATTTTATGATGCCAGCATCATTCTGATACCAAAATCTGGCAGAGACACAACAAAAAAAAAGAAAATGTCAGGCCAATATCCCTGATGAACATTGCTGTGAAAATCCTCAATAAAATACTGGCAAACTGACTCCAGCAGCACATCAAAAAGCTTATCCACCATGATCAAGCTGGCTTCATTCCTGGGATGCAAGGCTGGTTCAACATACGCAAATCAATAAACGTAATCCATCACATAAGCAGAACCAATGACAAAAACCACATGATTATCTCAAAAGATGCAGAAAAGGCCTTCGAGAAAATTCAACACCACTTCATGCTAAAAACTCTCCATAAACATGGAACATATCTCAAAATAATAAGAGCTATTTATGACAAACACACAGCCAATATCATACTGAATGGGGAAAAAAAGGAAGCATTCCCTTTGAAAACTGGCACAAGACAAGGATACCCTCTCTCACCACTCCTATTCAACATAGTATGGGAAGTTCTGGCCAGGGCAATCAGGCAAGAGAAAGAAACAAAGGTATTCAAATAGAAAAAGAGGAAGTCAGATAGTCTCTTTTTGCAAATGACATGATTATATATTTAGAAAACCTCACCGTCTTAACCCAAAGACTCCTTATGCTGATAATAAGCAACTTCAGCAGAGTCTCAGGATACAAAATCAAGGTGCAAAAATCACAAGCATTTCTATAAACCGATAACAGACAAACAGAGAGCCAAACCATGAGTGAACTCCCATTCACAACTGCTACAAAGAGAATAAAATACCTAGGAATACAATTTACAAGGGATGGGAAGGACCTCTTCAGGGAGAACCTATAAACCACTGCTCAAGGAAATAAGAGAGGACACAAACAAGTGGAAAACATTCCATGCTCATGGATAGGAAGAATCAATATCATGAAAAAGGCCATACTGCCCAAAGTAATTTATAGTTTCAATGCTATCCCCATCAAGCTACCATTGACTTTCTTCACAGAATTGGAAAAAACCACCATAAATTTTATATGGAACCCAAAAAGAGCCCACATTGCCAAGGCAATCCTAAGCAAAAAGAACAAAGCTGGAGGCATCACACTACCTGACTTCCAACTATACTATAAGGGTACAGTAACCCAAAATGGCATGATACTGGTACCAAAACAGATATACAGGACAATGGAACAGAACAGAGGCCTTAGAAATAAACACTACACATCTGCAACCATGTGATCTTTGACAAACCTGACAAAAACAAGCAATGGGGAAAGAATTCCCTATTTAATAAATGGTGTTGGGAAAACTGGCTAGCCATATGCAGAAAACTCAAACTGGACCCCTTCCTTACACCTTATATAAAAATTAACTCAAGATGGATTAAAGACTTAAATTTAAGACCTAAACCCATAAAAATCTTAGAAGAAAACCTAGGCAATACCATTCAGGACATAGGCGTGGGCAAAGACTTCATGACTAAAACACCAAAAGCAACGGCAACAAAAGCCCAAATTGACAAGTGGGATCTAATTAAACTAAAGAGCTTCTGCACAGCAAAAGAAACTACCATCAGAGTGAACAGGCAACCTACAGAATGGAAGAAAGTTTTTGCAATCTATCCATCTGACAAAGGGTTAATATCCAGAATCTGCAAAGAATTTAAACAAATTTACAAGAATAAAACAACCCCATGAAAAAGTGAGCAAAGCATATGAACAGACACTTCTCAAAAGAAGACATTTGTGCAGCCAACAAACATATGGAAAAAAGCTCATCATCACTGGTCATTAGAGAAATGCAAATCAAAACCACAATGAGATACCATCTCATGTCAGCTTATGGTGATCTTTAAAAAGTCAGGAAACAACAGATACTGGAGACGATGTGGAGAAACACGAACACTTTTACACTGTTGGTGGGAGTGTAAATTGGTTCAGCCATTGTGGAAGACAGTGAGTTGATTCCTCAAGGATCTAGAACCAGAACTACCATTTGACCCAGCCATCCCATTACTGGGTATATACCCAAAGGATTATAAATCATTCTACTATAAAGACACATGTACACGTATGTTTATTGCAGCACTGTTCACAACAGCAAAGACTTGGAACTAACCCAAATGCCCATCAATGACAGACTGGATAACGAAAATGTGGCATATATATACCATGGAATACTATGCAGCCATAAAAAAGGATGAGTTCCTGTCCTTTGCAGTGACATGGATGAAGCTGGAAACCATCATTCTCAGCAAAGTAACACAAAAACAGAAAACCAAACACCGCATGTTCACACTCATAAGTGGGGGTTGAACAATGAGAACACATGGACACAGGGAGGGGAACATCACACACTGGGGGGGCCTGTCCATGGGCTGGGGGCTAAAGGAGGAATAGCATTAGGAGAAATACCTAATGTAGATGATGGGTTGACGCATGCAGCAAACCACCATGTCTCGTGTATACCTATGTAACAAAACTGCACATTCTGCACATCTACCCCAGAACTTAAAGTATAATTAAAAAAAATTACACTATACAAATCTTGAATCAGCACTTAAAATACATAGGTCAAACTTAATTTCTTCATTGTTTTCTAGATAAGGAAATTAATATTTATAAGCTGTGGGACTTACCCAAGATCATGGGCCAGGCAAGAAAATTTAAAATCAGACTGTGAAGCCAAACTTTGTTCATTACTTTTTCATTTACTGTCTGTAATTTTCATCTTTTATATGTTCCTGCCCTTAGCAATTTGCCTCTGTATTTCCACATGAAATAAATTTCAATTGTGATTTGAGTAGACATCTGAGTAATTATATATGAAAAGTAATTTTTAAGGACTAGAAAAGACTCACATATGAAAACATTATATGGGGACAGACTTAGTTCAGTTAAAAATTTTCTGTATGAGATGGGCATGTATATTTCAATAACTAACCTGGGTTATATAGCATGAGAATATTATAAGATTAACACAGATTTTAAAATACTGTGGCTGAATATAAGTTAGAAAAGTGTGAAATGTTAATCACACCCCTAAGAACAAACTCTAGAGATAAATTAGAAAAGTGTCAATCTCAAGAGACCATTGAATCCAGCAAACAGAAGGGGTAGTCTAAAAAAGAAGGCAAAAATTATATTCGAAATTGTTTCTAAATTAATTCAACTTGATATTTTTAAACTTAGGGGAAACATAATTTATGCTTTTTGCTTTTCCTAAAGTGAAGTGACCCTTGTCTTTTGAATAAAAACACAAAAGAAGCTCCTTATATTTGCCTTTAGAAAAAAAGATGTTGCAAAACAATTTTCTAAACCGTGTAGGGTCTTACCTGTTTCCATTTTTCCATCCTGTGCTGCGGGGCCATCCGGAATCACACTTTTCACCTGCAGAAACTCATCAGGCTCATCTCCACCAATGATGGTAAATCCAAAACCCATGTTGCTCTTTTTTAGGGTGGTGCTGAGGAATGTTCCCTTCAACTGGGATGCATCCCGGGTGAAGAGTGGTTTTTCTACATCGGCCAATATAAGTTAAAAAAGAAAAAGGCATGTTCAAGGCAAGTTCTCAGACAGGAGAAAGCCAGTCCCCGGGCAGCGACAATCCCAGGGGTAAATGTGGGGGTCTTACACAGCAAATGCAAGCAGGTGGTGACTACAAGAGGAGCAAAACTATTAGAACTTCCTACACATGAAGAGCAGTCCCAAGCATCCAGGGAAAGATGAAAAAGCTGTTTGGTTTGGAGACAGAGTTTTTGTCAAATCAGTTTCCACTCATTAATTTAGCCTTCTTGGGCTTAAAAAAGGCTGTGTGAACAGGCTGCCAGAGCCTTCTGAGAAAAGAGGACAAGGAGCCCAAATCATCCAGACAACATCTGGATCTGTTCCTCTTGTTGTTAGAAAAGATTCCAGGTAGGAGGTATGTGTCAGTGGCCGATCCTACACTAAGCCTTGAAGAAATAAGGGTAGAAACATGAAAAGGACTTGTGATTTTTTAAAAGTGAATAACAGCACATTTCAGCATGTGCAGTATCACAAACAGAGAAACAGTGGAATGTGATCACACACTCAAAGGTCCAGATTGCTTAGAAAGAGTACCTGTATGTGGGACTGACTTTTGTTTACACTGCTCTGTTGTGAGATACTATAAAGATAACCAGGTAAATAAATTGCTAGTGGCTCCGAAAGTGTTTAGTATACTCTAAAATGTGAGCAAAAGGCAAGCCAATGTTTTTAGATATAATTATGAATGTAAAGGTAACACATTTTGTAACAATATGTTGATAGATTCAAATCATATGCCTAAATAATCTGAATAGGCACTGCATTGATTTACCTGCTAATTTGTTATATAATATGCTTTTCCAGCTACGATCTGTAATAAATATATTCCTAAGTATAATAAGTGTTTTAAAAAATAATAGTCATACTAGGAAACAGAATTAATATCTGCTTTAAATTCCATCACAGATAAATATTTTATATTATTCTTTTAAAATGTGTTATATTTAGGTGATCTGATTTAATATTTGTAACAGCCAAATTGTACATGGTAACTCAGTTAAGTATTCTGCATGATATCTTTGTTGTTACATTCTGGGTGACATGTAATAAACTCTAAAATAATGAGTCATTCTATTAGACTTCTGCTTTTTCTGTCCACTTACATATCACATGTATCTTTATTAAAAACAGAGCTTCTTTAAAACATAAATAAAAACCACATATAATCCTTTCTCCTATGTTTGCTTTATCAAATTAATGTTTATAGTTGGAGAGAAGTTCATCAGGAGACCTTTACATTCATTTAATTATGTTGCATTATATGGCGTGAAAATTATCAGCAGGCAAGCCTAGAGCGCCCGACTCTAAAGACTCTTGTGCTTTTATTTAGAAGCTCACTAGCCGTGAAAAGTTCGTGCAGCAACTCATCCCACTACGTGGCTCCCAGGCGTAGTCAGGTCCCGCAAGCAGCCCTGGGACGTACCAAACAGCCAGGGCCTCCCTGCTGGGTCGCGCTGATAGTAAGACAAGTCATTCACGCTGCGCGACCTCTCCGGGGCTGCACCGGGGCGGATGGATTTGGGCCTAGGTAATGTCCATGAGGAGTTGTCTACTGTCACAAAGGAGAACAAGCCTCATTCTTGTGCTTGGTCTTTCAAGGACAAACTTACGAGTCTCTAAGAATCTCTGGAGTTTACAGGGCCACTATAAAAATCCATTAATCTCCTCCACCTGGTGACATGCTGTACATTCCTATAAGGTTTAACTTCATCTGCGGTTGCTAAAGGCATTAGTTTAGAGAGAATGCAAACATCCAGCTAAAGCTAATAGGAGGGTCTGGAGAAAGCAAATCAAATTTTCAAAATGGTCCAAGCTACAGACGTATTTGGAAAAGCAGGCAGTTTGACAGACAATTTTCCCTTTGAAACACCACATGCTGACAGGTATCATACCTCGGAAACCTGGGGCCTGCAGGGGCTTTGTTCCAAGTTCTGTGTGGGGCATGTTATGTTGCTGTAGCTTCCTTTTTGCTTCCAGGACAGGATTTTCAAACTGTGTTCTTCTATTTATGTGGCTAAAAAAGAAAATTTCCAATTAGGATAACAGTGGGGCAAGGTCATTTAAAAGACCATACGTATGGCTCTATAGAGGGCAGGTGATTAAGGGCCACCTTATCTGATTACAGTCAAGTGCCTCACCCAGCACGCCGTTAGGCTCCTGACTGGGCTGGCCTGTGTACAACACACATTTCTGTGACAAGTGCTGAGTTCTCAAAGGATCTATCATATGTTGTTCTATTTACATCATGCATGATTCAGCTAAAAGAACTAGAAAGTGCACTTACTTTCTGGTCTACTATGTTCATTTGAGATGAGTTTAATACGCAATAAAATAAGTGGTCAAGAAATGAAATTTATACTGAATGGTGTTGAAGAAAAGAACATCACCTGAGCTTTGCAGAGTCCCCATATCAAACAGGATGAATGTGAGGTAAATTCTTTGATAGAGTATAGCAACCAGAGTCTGCACTTTTTAGAGTTAGTCCTGGATTGAGAGACTGGGATTCAGGAGAAAGACTCCCAAGATCTTTGCAGAAGTTACAGAATGCATATGTAGGACAGCTGATGCTGAAATCAATCAAAAGTGGAGAATTCATATTCTACATGGTGAGAGGGCAAACTCGTAGGTATCAGATGCAGAGTGGCTTGAAGCAACTGTGGCCCAGCTAAACTGAGAGCTTATAGTCCAAGCACACTGTGAATTCCTATATAGCAGGCTGTTTGAAATTTAGAGTTCCTTTGCTGTGGGGAGAGTAGGAACCAACAATCCTGCTTTCAGTGGTGGGCCTATGTTGCTCTTTCTCTAGGATATAAACATCCCATGAGATGGCTGGCATATACATTGATTTTGGTTCTTTGTGCAAACTGAAATAGAATTATGGCAGGCAAGCATGAAGAGGAGAGAAGGGATGGAGGAGAAACTGACAAATACTGAGTACTTAACTCTTGGCCAGTTCCTATATATAATTTTCCTCAATGAAGCTTCATAACAACACAGACTTGCATTCTAATTATCCCCCTTTTAAAGGCAATGAGACTGACACGTGGAGAGATCGGATTATTTGCTCTAAATCACATGTCCACTGGGAAGGCTGGACTTGGCCGTGTTTATTTCTAAACTGAATCTCTGCACACTTTTTTCTTTTTGATGTATGATTTCACATTGGCATGTACACACACACTTATCATGTGTGTACACCCTGCACGTCCCCAACACAAACCACTTACAGCTTCAGAAAAGAAAGGAGCTAAAAGCAGCAACATCTCAACAACCAATTTTCCAATACTGTGAATCAGATCATTTCAAAGCAGTCCCCAGAAACAAGGTAAGTCAACTGTAAGATCTAATTCTTTTCTCATGGGAGACAGAGTAAAGTAGCTGCCTGCCCCACAGGCTCTGCAGTCAATCAGTCCTGTATTCAAATTCCAGTTCTACCACTTGACTAGCAGTGTGACCTTGGGTGCGTTATTGAACCTGAGTCTTAGTGTCTTAATCTGTAATACCAGCAGAATGCCTCCTTCCTGGGGGGGTTGTGAGGATTAAGTGAAGTAATGAATATTAGCATATGGTTTTGAGTACAGGCATGCTCAATAATCAGCAGCAGCTTGTATTACCGTCATCATCTTAATCACCACCATCACTGTTACTATTTTTTCATCCATAAGAAAGGGTTTATTGGGGAAACTTCAGAAGCACTGGGACCTTCCTCTAACTGCATTTGGTGCTGTTTAGGAAGGGAGTGCTTCTAACAATGCTCTTTGTTGATGAAACTCATTTGTAAGGGGTTCAAAGTACAACCATCTATGTAAAATTATTTTCCGATGGAAATAAAATGCTATTGTAATGCTCTTGTGCACCAAGGCCTTGTGCATCCTGACTGCGGTACACAGTGAACTAATAATATCTGTGCCTGTAAAGCATGTGAGCTGTAAACTCTAACACTGTAAACTCTAATACTACACCCTGTTTTGGAAGGACCAGAGTTTGGTGCCTGTTTTCTCGTTTCTCCATTATTATGTAACTTCCTTACTAAAATCCTTTGAAGCCTTCCTATTACTTAAACACATACTGTTCCTGATCTTGCCCTCACTCATTTCTGTAGCTTCACCTTTGGCCGCATCACCACATGTGCCCTCTGCTTTGAACATACTTGGAGCTACTTTGATCAGTGACCCTCTATCAGACCTCTTATCTTTCCACGAGATTCAGTATATAAATAGTGCAGCATTTGAAGAAAGACAACCTGGGTTTCAGGTGGCATCTTGGGCACATTTCTAACTCTCTAAGCTTCAATATCTTTATCTGTAAAATGGGGACATTAATAGCTACATCATGGGTTGCTGTGAGGATAAGAGAAATGTTTAAAATGTTTGTATCTCTCTTAGATACCCAGGGAGAACTCAACAATGAAGGTATGGTGCTTATTTTTTTTGCGGTACAGTTATTTCTTATTACTATTATTGAAGTGTTGCAGTGGTTATTGCCATTATTCTGAGGATGTTTTTCCTATCTCTCCTGTGTCTCCTTCCCTCACCCCTCCCAGCCACATTCCCCGCCTGTGTGATATTCTTCCCCCTTGGGTTCTCAGAAAACTTTGAACAGACTTCTCTTATTGCAGTTTATTCACTTAAAAAAAATCCATCCACTAAAGCATTTATCCTTTAAGTAACAAATAATCCAATTACATTCTTTTTTTTTTTTTTTTCCTTGAGACAGAGTCTTGCTCCGTCAGCCAGGCTGGAGTGCAGTGGGGCAATCTGAACTCACTGTAAGCTCCACCTCCCAGGTTCACCCCAATCTCCTGCCTCAGCCTCCTGAGTAGCTGGGACTCCAGGGGCCCACCACCAAGCCCGGCTAATTTTTTTTGTATTTTTAGTAGAGACAGGGTTTCACTGTGTGAGCCAGGATGGTCTTGATCTCCTAAAAATATACAATTAAGTTATTATTGACTATAGTCACTATTCACTTATTTTCTTATATGCCACTTCATCATTAAGAGGATTTTAGGAAAACAACAACAAAAGTAAAAAAATTAGGGTGAAGTTAGTTGAATCTAGGTGGGAGATCAATAGAATTGATAAGATAGGTTCCTATTTGTTTATTAGAATTTTGTTGCAAATTAGCTTTCAGCTTTTAAGCTGCTAATTCAACAGGAGAGAGAAACCAGTTATACTCTTCATAGTATTTAAGATGCACTCAAGCCAGTTGTTTAGAAGGACATAGTATTCCTAAGTCTTATGTGACATTCCTTTCCAAATTTTGAATAAAGAGATTCCTGTGATGTAGTATACAGCATCCTAAATAATAATTTTACAATAATGAATTTCACACGCTATCCTAACTTTATTACAATGTGTTTTAATTATTAATTTTCATGCTGATCTCCTTCCCTAGATTGTGTACTCCTATATACAGGATACATGTGTTATTTATCTTTGTGTATTGAGCATTAACACAGTGAATGAAAAATAGCTTTTTTTGTTAAATAACTAAATGATGAGTGTGTGTTTTAAAACATTTATTTTCAAACATATGTCAATAACTTTAAGAAACCAAGAAATGTACTAGGATATCAACTTTTCTTGTTTCCTATCTGTTCTATATCCGTTTTGCTAAGTCATTGTTCGTCATATGCATAACTTTATCCTTAGAAAATACATCACAAAAACTTTCTGGGATGCAGTTATGCATGCAACAGAGTTCCTCCAACTTGCCACCTGCATGTAATTATTTTCTTAGAAAAGTTGATGTGTAGCCACCTGCTTTATGGTCACTATGTTGAAAATATTCCATTTATCATCAAAATGAGTTTCTAGAGTTCACAGAGAATGAAAATACCAATGAGCTAGTTTGGCAAGCTTTGGACCCCACAGACAGCAGAAGCAGGGTATGGCTCTAGCACCATAAGCTAATTGCTACAGAACATTTCCATTGTCACAAATGAAGTCATTCATTTGAAATCTAAAATGCTCACAAGCTCTGAAAGACTTATCACAAAGAAATGTGATTGTAGCTGAATAGAAACTTGTCTTCCTTATGCTTCCAAAATGAATAGTTTCAAGTTCTTTCAGCAAGGATTTGGGGGTCTTACAATGTGTACAAAAAGATGTGAATGACAAATGTCATCCTTCTCATTGTTGAGGCTCTGTGAGATAAGTACTAGCTATTTCATCTAGCTCCCATACAGAACAAGAAACTGGGAAGCTACCAAGAGTTCTTGCTATTTAATTATATCTAGTCTATTGTCATATTTTGCTAAGAGAATCTTGAGCTATTAAAAGTTAAAAGAGTAAGAGTCATATTCTGAAGTGGGTATATCTTGAAGACTCCATTTTCTCTTTACAGAAGGGAAAGACTACTGATGAGAGATGCTTCCAAATTAAAAATGGCAAAGGACTCAGGATATTTAAGGATGAAATTCCACTGCCTGATCTCTTTGTCCTCACATTCACTTATCTGCAGTCTGACTCTCTCCTCTCACCACGGAATGGAAACTTAGAGTAAGTTCCTATGTGGCAGTGCTTTAAAATTCCAGATGCACCAGAGAGCTTCAAAAACAAACAGAAAACAGAAGACTCAGGCCTACCCTAAATCAACTGATTCATAATTTCAGAATGAGATCCACAGGCACTGGCATTTTTTAAATGAAAGAAAGCTTCCCAGGTGTCCCTAGTGTGCAGCTAGGGCTGTGATCCCCTGGGTTAGAAGCTCAGAATGTGTGAAAAGGTGTTCATAAGGAGTATCTTGCCTGATAAGATTTATGCAGAAGCCTCTTTTTCTGTATATGGCCTCAGGGGGGATTAGGAAATGCATCTTTGCTCCTGAAGAGGACTTTGGCCTCAGAAGTTTCAAACAAGCACTGAGGGAAGGAAATATTTGCAGCTGATTACAGGACATGTTGCCAAAGGTGGTCCCTGGTCCAGGTCCTATTTGCCTGTCATTTTCTTCATTGTGGAGAGGGAAGGGAGGAATTAGGAGGAAAGTCTTACATACTGAGCCCATCAGTATGCACAGGACAGGTTTGTTGAAGGTTATCAAAGCCATCCCCCAACCCTTACCATCAGTGCTCCGTGTATATCTGTATCTCAGTCTGTTCACAACCCACCTTGCTTCTCCTGGGGTTTTTGCAGAGAGTCTCTTTTAGTGCATAGTCGTGAATGACACCTTTGTACCTGCAGGTTACTATTCCCACCATCTTGACTTCAGTTGACATTTAGAAATAATCAATGAGGAAGAGAGAAGGGAGCAGCTTTTAAGTGGAGACTGTATCACAGATAAAATGTTTCCAAGGTATCCAAGGTGACTGTACTAATTATCCAAGGCATGAGGTACACAGTGCTCAAATATTTACTGAATAAATATGTGAATGGAGGAAGGCAGGCGGGAAAGAAGATATATTTCTGTTTTCTAGCTTCACTCTTCGGTGAAATACACAGTGTGGGCAGGGCATGATGGCCCATTTCTGTAACCCTAGCACTTTGGGAGGTCAAGGTGGGCAGACTGCCTGAGCATAGGAGTTTGAGACTAACCTGGGCAACGTGGCGAAATCCCGTCTCTACTAAAAGTATAAAAATTAGCCAGGCTTGGTGGCACCAGTGCCTGTAGTCTCAGCTACTTGGGAGGCTGAGGTGGGAGGATCACTTGAGCTTGGGAGGCAGAGGTTGCAGTGAACTGAGATTGTCCCACCATACTCCAGCCTGGGTGACAGAGCCAGACCCTGTTATACACACACACACACACACACACACACACACACACACACACACATATTGTGGACAGTCAGAACTTGGTGTGAAACTCAGGGCTAGTTTATTTGGTACAATCATTTTTACATTTGGGTAAATCCACGGAATCCTTCAAAACAGAATCTTTCAACATATTCCAGTGATAGGAGAAAATGTCATCCCACTTTGCTGATAAACGATTTAAATCTAAGGAACTGATAACTTATAGCAGCTGCTATCTTGGGTCACAATAGAAAAGTGTGAATAAGGAAAAGCACTATATTAGAGATGAAATGTGGGAGCATTAGAGAAGCAGCAACTCAGCATTGAGAGTGGGAGGAATGGCATTGTGGAGCTTGGAGCTTGGCATTGCGGCTCAGGATGACCACAATGCAAACTGGCTTCTTTTGGGGCTTCCTGAATGAACGTAGTGTGGATTTCATGGTTGCCTGGAATCCCTAGGCTTTCTCTAACCCCAATTCCAATTCCCCATCTCTGCACTGTTACCACCTCCCATCTGAACCCCTAGACTACAGCTGAGCTAGCAGGCAAACACAGACATTGCACCCTCCCTGACTATATTTTATTCATTTTAATATGAGCCTTGGGAAGACTTCATAATCTTTTCTCTACTGTCATGTTTGAATAAATGGAATAAAAACAACTTCATGCTTTGGAAACTATGGGAGGAAAATAACCCCAGAAGGATCTTCTGGAGCCAACCCTCTTCAAAGAAGACAGGATAGTATAATTATGAGCTTAGTCTCTGTAGTCATGATGCTCACATCCAAGCCCCCGCACATCCTAGGTATGTAACCATGAGCACATCATTTACCCTTTTTGTGCTTCAGAATTTTTCACCTGTAAAGTCAGATAAAAATAATATTCACCTTATAGAGTTGTTGTGCATATTAAATGAGTTAAGATGGGTAAACTGCTTAAGAATAGTGCCTGGATATAAGTACTCAACCAATGCTAACTATCATCATTCATCAAATATTTATTTCCCAAAGTGTCTTGACTAGACACTATGGTTGGTAGGGGAGGGACAAAGATGAATCAGGCACATAGTCTAGCAGGGGAGAGAAAACAGGGGCAAAAAAGAATTATGATGCAAAACAAGGTTATATAATACAATGTATGCCTTACAGGGCTTTGAGATGCTGAATTTTAGAACTACTAGATTAAAGCCTAATGTTTTAAATATGTTATTATAAAATATGAGCTTTGAATAAATGGAAAAATGGAATCTATTTTACTTGGAGCATTTTTTAAAAACAGAATAATTGAATCCTGCCTCTTGAAAGATTTCTTCCCAATTCTAACACTTAAGTGATAATTTTCCTTCTATAAATGTCCATTCATTATTCCCTGCTGTACCTGGGGGAATGTCAGTTTGCTTTGTGAATGTGAATGGGAAGATTGAGTCATTCACATGTTAATTTCTCCTGCTCTTCCTGGACATCAGGGTGTCTGCATTGGGGAAATAGTATCCAGGTGGGAGGTGCAATCATGGCCAACTGAGAAGAATATCCACATATTGGCACTGAAACTCTTACAGCTGAGTCTGTCCTCCACTCCACACTAGGTTGAGCTTCTCAAAATGTATATTTTCACATAAATGAGATCTCTTCCCTCCCTCGGTAGTAATGCTAAGTTATTTAGTTAAGACACTAACCTGTAATGTGTATTTTATATATAAAGGAAGATTCATTACTAAGCCATTACTCTTCACTAATTCCATGGAAAACTTCGAATTAACTCCTAGCAGACACAGCTGAACGCACTGTCAATCACATCATGAAGCACCCAGGACCTACAAGGTACATAGATTCAATTTCAAAAAATTCAGAGCCACTAGGCATGCATTAAAAAATGTTATTTTCTATCGATCTCTTCTCACTCCCATAAAGCATCTCTCTAAAATGTTATTGCTGAGTACAGGAGATCATTGTTATCAAAGGTATTTCTAACCATCTGCTTCTAGATTGAGTGAAAGTAATGAATTATAAGTTCATAGACTTGCTAAAGGAAAACTAAAAGACCACACTATTTCAAGATGTTTCTGTATTTGAGACAAGACTAATAAGTCCTCTTCTACTGGTATCTGACAACCTGACTAGGTAGTTTAAGTGCTTTATGTCTCATATATAATTCCATTGATTCCTCAGTATTCTGGGCACTAAGGACACAAAGGTGAACATGACACAATCCTTTCTCCCAGGAGACTCATACTCCAGTGGGGGAGACACACAAGTTGGAACACCAATCATTTCAGTTTGCCTGGGACTAAGGAGTTTCCTGGGATGCAGGGCTTTCAGTTTTCAAACAGGAATAGTCCTGCATAAGTTAAGATGAGTTACCCATTCTAGAAGTGGCCAGGAAAATATAACAAAAGGCAAAAAGTGCTGAAATTTGTATGCATGACGTAAATACTCAGAGGGAGAAAAGACAACTTAGTTTGATGGTTCAGGGAAAGCTTCCCAAAGAAAGAGACATGTAAACAGATTGTAGAAGGATGAAAGTATTTTGCTGGATGGAGAAGGGGGCATTTTAGGAAGAGAGTAGTAGATATAGAGGTGTTCAGTAATACTCAAGTTCTGCCTACCTAGAGCACAAGGCTAGTGTACATGGACATGCATGTGATTGTGTATGAGTGGCAATGGGGGAGCAAGAGGTGTAGGGGAGTGGATGGAAGCTACAAGACTGGAAGGAAAACAGTTCTGAGTCATGGTATGGAGTTTTGTTTAGTCTGAAAATCTCCCTACTTCCATTGAGACCTTAGTGTAATGGAACTGCAGCTTTTAAAGTCTCCATCTTGGATGATGTACCTTATTCCTGAACTTGGGAGCATTTAAGATGAGTTTCACCACACATCAACCAAATAGGAAAGCTGTGGTTCTCCCTAGAATTCCCAAGCATTTTGGCATAATTTCCTGGCTACCTCCAGTGTCCTAGGTATTGTTTTCACCTGGGATGTGAGGTTGAATAAGAAATATTCCATGAGTATGAAAAAGTCATCCAGGGAAATAGCCATTTCTATGTACAGGGAAGGGTGAGAATAGTCTGACTTGTAACATACTCTATGTTGAACTGGATTGCTATTTCTTAATAAATTACTTATGAGTTGCTAAAATGTGCAGTCACAATATAACTTAACTGAACTCCAAAAAATATGCATTCATACATAATGATAGACATAGACAGCCATGGATACAGGCATCCTTTGGAGCTTGACTCTAAGGAGAGTCAGAGAATTACCAAAGACACTCAGAATACTGGGCAATCACAAAGGCAACCTCACTGATGTCTGCGATTATCCAGGAAGGAGGGAATCAGGAGAAGAATGCTAGTGAGGGGAAACTGACAAGGCTGTGGCAGATTCTGAAAGTCACTAGGCCATGAAATTAACTCCAATTCCATATAATACCCAAATTTCAGGTTTCCAAGATGAATATTCAGAGATGAGGAAAACATTGAAGAAGTATTATTCTTGACTACCGAGTCTTTATGACCACATAGACCAGGAGGAAATCAAATATATAGCAATTCCTTTTATATGCTAGAATGTGATGCAAGAAGGATTAGAAAACACGACAAAGTCAAGAAAAAATACTTTTGATAAGTTTTAGGGAGAAAAGGATATATTGCTGGATACCTAGAATCTACATAGAATCTTTCAATACCTTGCCACTAAATGTGACGGCAAGATCTAGGAGTGAGCGGGAGGCTACAATTCTGTTAGGTAAGGACCCTGGGAAGACAGAAGAGGCAAGGAGAAAAAGTAGTGGGAATAGAGGATAAAGTTTCAGCAGCACTAAGAACAGAGAAAGGTGGCAATAAGTTGCTTCAGTGTTGTTTTTAATAGATTGGTTTATTGGGGACAGGTATTGTGTCACAGTTTTATATAATTCACACACTGTGTCTAAAATTATGCCATTACTAGAAGATCAAAGCTTTGCGCAAATGAGATGCTAGTTTCATGTAACTGTAACGGGGGATGTATTTTCAAATAACTTGTTTGTTCTTTTCCATAATACAGATCTATATCCCCACAGTGGGCTGAGTTTGTGTTTTTCATTCTGAAGCTCTTAATAAAGAACAGGAAAGGTGTGATGTTGGATATTTCTGAAGAAAATTCCATTTGTGCACTTTTAAAGTTAATTCCAATTCAGATTTAAATTCTGTTTAATAGATGCCAGTTTGTTGAAAGAAACAGTTGTATGAAGAATGAATGTCAGCCTTGTAAAAAGACAAAGGAGAGAATAAAGGGAAGATAGAGTGGGATGGGAGCTAATATTCACCTAGTAAATACTATATGTTGACCCTCAGTGAAATAGGTTGCATGCTTTTAAATCACTTGCTCTTCCGAGAGGGTAAACCATTTTCTGCAGTTCTCACATTAAGCAGCAGATGCACGAACAAAGCCTAGCTCCATGTAGTGCCAACATCCAAGAGCATCAAGTTATGTGATTCTGCTACAAATATACACTTAACTTTTATAGTAAAATTACTTATGTATGTACAGACAAGGGCTATATCTGGCAATCTGCAATACACTTCAGCCAGGTGATTCTCAACTTCTTTTTATCAGTTTTCATTATGAAATTGGAAACTTTAAAAACATTGTAAATTACCTGCTGATTTTCTGAAGACAAAAATGTGAAAATTCAGATTTTGATATATTAAATATTTTTAAAGAACTCAGTGATTACGTGCATAGAAACAGGGACTGAACATGTTTTACCAGAAAATGTGTGTGTGTATGCATTTTACATATTGGAAAAAGTGAGAAATGAAATGGTAATGAGGGCATGAATGAGGAGTCGGGAGACCTGGCTTTGTGTAACATTGCTTTCAAACCAGAAGGATCTGTTCCAAGGGTTGTCTTTCGGCTTCCCTCAGGGCAAGTCCTAATATCCATTTCTTGAACTCGTTGCCCTTACCGACTCTGGAAGTTGAGTGTGGGTCATGTCTCTGGCAATTATGATAATGATAATAAGGTGATTCTGTGCTAATATTTATGAATAAGATTACAGTTCCATGTGAGGGAGAATGGAGGTTGTCAACAATAACAAAACTACGTATGTCTTGTCTCAAACTTATAAAAGAATGCTGTACGTTGTAGGCCAGGTTCAGTTCTTCTGAGGGCCAGTGATCTAAGAAGAAATGGAGCAATTTGTTAAAGGATACAGACTTACAGCTAGACAGGAGTAAGTTCTGGTGTTCTACAACACTGTAGGATGACTATAATTTACAATATGTAGTCTCAAACAGCTAGATGGAGGATATTGAATGTTCCCAATACAACTAAATTATAAATGAGATGACGGATATGCTAATTACCCTCATCTGATCACTATACTTTATAAGTTTCAAAATATCACTATATACTCCATGAATATGTATACTTATTATTTGGCAGTTGAAAGATTTTATAAAAGGACATAGAAACATGTCACTTAGCAAGGAATTTTTTTAAGTATCAGGGTGGAACCTTGAATGCTGGTGGGAACTCTTCCCAAATACCCACATAAAAGTCACCTGTAAGGGGTGCACTTCTCACCCCACCTGTGCTATATTCACCACCAAACCTTGGACACCAACAAAGGCAAGGGGGTGCCACCTGACTCTCTGATATCCTCAATCTCACTGGGATTCACCAAAGTGAAAGCCACTTCCAATGAGTCTGAGTGGTCCTTCTCTTCCATTTTCAGACCAAAACAGCATTTTGGGTTTAAGCTACAATTGAAGATTTGGTCTACCACCCACTATCTTTGAGAAAATTCCCCTAATGTTTCTGAACTGCAACTGCCTCACCTGTAAATATTCTAGTCATTTCATAGGACTGTTTTGAGGAGCAAACAAGATAAAATATATGAAAATGTTTAAAGATGAAGCACTGTATACATTTATTTTTGACATTCTTGGACTATTCAGGGCCTGGGAGTCAAACGCAACTTCAATATGGACAGTGTGAAGACTCTTAATTCTTGTCCTGGGCTGCAACAATATTTTTATCACCTACTAGTTTGATAGCCCGGCTTCTTTAAGTTTCATTTTCTGTGTTTGTAAAATAGCAGTAATAGCATCTCCCATTAAGCATTGTGGTGGTGATTAAATGAGTTTTACAAAATGCCTAATACATACCAAGTGCTTAATAATGGTAGCTATTCATATTTTTTTCTCTGGCTTAATAGTTACTAAATAAGACTCCCTTGGAGATAAAATTTACATATGAGGTCAGTGCCCCAAAATAAATTACTAAGCAACACTAGTGAAAAAGAAAGATAACTATTCCTGTCATTTTATTTATCTGAAAATACATTCACATTATTTTGATGCCCAATTAAAACTGGAGAAAGTGAAGTAAGAAGAATAGAATGAAGGGGTCCTGTCATCCTCCATAGGTGAGTGTTGTGCTTAGTGGAAAGTTGAATTAAGATCTTTACATTACAACAAACTCAACAAGTAGGGCTTAAGAAGCTTTCAGAGATATGTAACCTTATGATAAGTTTGAGACTACATTTATGCAAAACTAATTTTATTAGCATAACGAATAGACTTTTTTTTTCTTTTGCCTTTAGTAAATCCAGTTAACCTTCTCAGACACAGAATAGAATTTCTTTTCTTTATACTAGTAATTTGGCTTACTTAACTGTATTAAACTGAAATGTGAAATTTGTTGATTAAAGTTTTTATGATTCATCCATTTTTATTATACAATTAACTCAGTCTATGTAATATAATCTCATCTAATTAAATATGGAATCATCTGATAAACACTAGTAATAAATACTGTTTAACGATGTCATTTTTTATTGTTAAAAAAAAAGAAAAAGAATTTTCCTTTCTAATGTGTCCAGCTTTGACAGTAGTTAAAAATATATCTCTGGGCTGGGTGTGATCCTGGGAAGTCGAGGCTGCAGTGAGCAGTGATTGCGCCACTGCACTCCAGCCTGGGTGACAGAGCGAGACTCTGTCTCAAAAAAAAGAAAAAAAAATATATATTATATATTCTCCATATATGTGTGTGTGTGTATATATACACACACACATATATATGTATCTATATAGGTGTATATATGTGTATATATACATATACGTGTATATATGTGTATATATACATATACGTGTGTATATATGTGTTTACTCCTCATGCTTGGCCTGGCCTACGCTTCCGCCATTGCAACCTTGGGATATGAGGGACCCTACCCTTCCTGCATCACCACCCTGGGATGTGGGGGATCCAGGGGCGGCAATCCAGGTGCCACAGGCAGCCTGGGACTAAAGCTAGGGGCAAGGGAAGGGCCTTAGTCACTGCCTTTCTATAAGGTTATTTTAAACAGCTCTAAGATTTGTACAGGCATAATTTGTCTATGACCTACTTGTTCAGGAGAGAGTTTTAGAAAACCAATAGAGCAACCAGTTACTTTGGTTTCAATATTGGCAAAAGGGACCTGGAACATTAATTGGAGGGAGCCCTGCCTTGTGAAAGGGGCATCTCTTTTTAACTCCCACCTTGTCATATACCATACTCTGCGGCTGTTATAATGTGAAGAAATGCTTAGGGACAGCATAAGCTTACTGTTATACAAAGGATATTTTAGAGAAGCATAAACTAGGAAGATATGTGACCAAGAGGTGGCAGGGGTCGCCCTGGCTCCTTTCCTGTATTTTGGGGTCAGAATCAAATAAATTACTTTGAAAGAAAAAAACAGTTCTTATCCACCTTTTTTTGTTCATAAACTTATCCTTTATCTTTAGTAATGCCCTTTTAATGTCAGTATTATCAGCCCTCATGTCTTTGGATATCAAGTATATTTATATATTTTTTTCTATAGCTTGGTAAAAAGAATCCATGATAATAATTTGCCCTTCTGAGAGGCCTTCTTTCCATAACACTCACATGATGGGATTGTTAAAATCATAAAATAAAAGAATGGTAATATATGTTACTGTTTAACCAAACAAAAAGTAGAAATGGAAGAAAATGCTTTAAAAATTTTAAGTATTTTTTGATCAGCAACTGTAAGGAGAAAATACAGAGGCTTACAGAAAAAAGGCCAAATTTATTCTTGTTAAGATAAAGTGGCAGTGAGTTAAAAGAGATCTTAGCAATCACCTAATCCAAACCATTCAATTAACAAATTAAAGCTAGAGAGGTTAAATGTAATTTTGCACTAACCTGTAAATTCAAAATTGTGGATGGAAAAAACATAAGCTATTACTAACATTATGACTTATGACACACAAAAAGAATTTTGAAAAACATTACCTGCATATTGAAAAAGAGATGAATTATAGTTCTCATGTGGGGATGAAGTGGTAATACATTTTACCCAGTTAGGGTAAACCATCTTCTGTTTTATTATTCAATTATAGGATGCTCAAAGAATAATATCAGTCTGCTTTGGTTTGACTTCCTCAGTTTAACTAAGTTCCTTCATACCTTTGACACTGCTGGCATCTCTTTGGGCTGACTGTGATCCCAGTTATGTATCTATTAAAGATCTAGGAGATGCAAATGCCAGCCAACTACTTTAACTCCAGAAAGAATTATTTTCCAACACCAAAGGAAAAAAAGTGGCAGTGTTGTTTTAATATGCCAGTCACCAACAGGATAGGATCTTGAGGAAATTTTAGGGTAATTTTGACTCAGCCATTTTCACTTTATGGGCTAAGTTTAGAACTTAATCTCAGCCTAAGATATGATTCCAAAGTATGTAATGATACAGATTGTTAGCATGAGACAATCTGCAGTTCACGCACAAGAAGCAGAACATGTTCAATCTCGAGAGAGGAAAACTAATAAGCTATATGAGCAACTGTTCCACAAATAATAGAATAATCATCATCTATTTGTCATAGAACATTGCCTTGGTGAGTGGCAAACAGGACTGTCCAATGAAAGATGCTAGCAGCGTTTTCTGCGTTGCCTAGCAATGAGCTACCTGGGACAAGGGTCCCCTCTTCCAGCAGGACAGCACTTCTCACGCAGCTCACATCCAGCTCCAAAGGTTGTCTGCAACTCTCTTAATCAACAATTCCCCAAGTTCAGACTGTCTTCCCTGCCCTCACAAGGCCATTCATCATATAAAAATGATGGAGTAGAAGGAAGGAACATGGTCCTTCTTTGGCAGCAGAGAGCATGGTGTCTCCAGCTGTGAGCATTCCTGCCCTCTCTTCCTGGGACGTCAAGGGGTGAGGGTCTGTGTACCGCACACTGTTACCCCCTGCCAGGAAGTTTCCCTGCTTCTGTGCTACCCTGTGTGCTATTGTGCTGTTTGTCTATGCTTAAGCCTCTCCAGAGGTGCCTAAACAAGGGCCTGATTTGTTAGATTCAGAAAAAATGCTTGGGCCAGGTGTGGTGGCTCACTCCTGTAATCCCAGCACTTTGGGAGGTCGACACGGATGGATCACGAGGTCAGCAGTTCAAGACCAGCCCGGCCAAGTTGGTGAAACCCCATTTCTACTAAAAATACAAAAATTAGCCAGATGTGGTGGCGAGTGCCGGTAATCCCAGCTACTCAGGAGGCTGAGGCAGAGAACTGCTTGGACCCGGGAGGCAGAGGTTGCAGTGAGCCAAGATCGTGCTACTGCACTCCATCCTGGGTGACAGAGTGAGACTCCATCTCTCTGGGGGGCGGGGGTGGGAAGCTTGAAGACAAACACAACTGCCCCCCGCCCCACAAATGTGTTTATGTTGCAGCTATCTTTATTTACAAATATATTCTCAAATAAATGTTGGTGACAGGAATAGTTCCTTTGCTTTTTATTATTGGTTTTAGGACAAAGAAAATGTTTTAGAGTTATAAAAATTGTTTGTAAAAAACGGCTTTTATTTTGCTCAAGCCTGTAATCCCAGCACTTTGGGAGGCCGAGATGGGCGGATCACGAGGTCAGGAGATCGAGACCATCCTGACTAACATGGTGAAACCCCGTCTCTACTAAAAATACAAAAAAAAAAAACCAGCCGGGCATCCCAGCTACTCAGGAGGCTGAGGCAGAGAACTGACTTGGAGGTGGAGGTTGCAGTGAGCTGAGATCCAGCCACTGCACTCCAGCCTGGGCGACAAAGCGAGACTTTGTCTCAAAAAAAAAAAAAAAAACAACCAAAAAGGCATTTATTTTACCTTGTTTTATTTAACAGTTATTTATACATAACTGACATCAAGGTGAATAATTCATTGTTATTTGTAAAAGTCCATCTGCGATTAAACCAATTTAAACTTCTGGGCGCCTAAAACATCCTCTATGTGAAACCAGAAGATTTGTTAAGTAAGGTTGTTGATAAGATGTAAGAGTCGCTAATAAAAGTGTATTTAATTACAGAGTCAAGTTTTCATCCTTTCATGTTCAGTGGGAAAGACATTTAGGGGTGGGGGAGTGTGACTAGGATAGAGAGCAAATGTCCATCCTGTTAGAATGAGCCAGCAATGGTGAAGTGTCTCATAGCAGGAAAAATGACCTCTAACTTCAGGAATAGGGAGATGAAGCACCTCCAGATCTTGCCTGGATGGTAGTGGTGAGAAGAGAGACTGGACAGGAGACTTCTTTTCATGTGAAAGGATTGTGGTATAAAAACATTTGAGGGGGCTGGGTGCGGTGGCTCATGTCTATAATCCCGGCACTGTGGGAGGCTGCGGCGGGCGGATCACTTGAGGTCAGGAGTTTCAGACCAGCCTGGCCAACATGGTGAAACCCCACCTCTACTGAGGTGTGGTAGCGCACACCTGTAATCCCAGCTACTTGGGAGGCTGAGACAGGAGCATCGCTTAGAACCTGGGAGGCGGAGGTTGCAGTGAGCCGAGATTGCACCACTGCACTCCAGCCTGGAGTCTCAATTAATAAGTAAGTAAGTAAGTTTGAGGGACTCTGTCATGAAAAGTAAAGGGAAGCCATAAGCCTTTTAACTGACTGGTAGTTGAAAGAAACATTAGGAAAGTAAGAGTCAGTTGAAGTTTTTATGAGTGAGCAGTACAGAGGGTGGGGGAGGTAAGTGGGAATTATCAACTATGAACTATCAGAAAAGTTAACGTAGTATAAAGAGCATGTGTGTGGAGCTAGGAGGCCCCCCAACTTACTGCTGGTATCTTAGGGACTCGTGTCTCTGGAGGCCTGATGACTGGTTTTATCCAGGCTGGAAGAAATGATGCCCCAAATTATGAAATCAGCCTGGGTCAGCTAGAAAGACGTAAAACGTTAAACCAGTTGTAAGTTAAGGTCAAATAAGTTAATTAATAAAAAAGCTGGCTCTAGTTCAGTTAGAGGTAGGACACTCACTATTTGTTTTGACATCCTTGTTCCTTTTGTTCAACTATAAAGTGGAGTTTACTGATTTATGCTTGCTTAATAGAGGAAAATATGTTGTAAAGTATAAAAATGGAACCAACTTATTAACATAAAAATATAGCTACTCTATCGAGAGGCTGTTTTTTGTTCTAAATGGCATCAGCATTGCTTTGACCTTATCAGTCATATTTCCTTAGAAAACTCAGTTAACTCCTTTGAGATTTGATCTTCTCTTTTGTACATGTTGTGACTGTCATCTGGGATGATGGATGTAAAAGCACATTAAAATAAAAGTTAAAATAAAAAGTTAAAATAATGCCTTACACATTAGTATTTCTACTATTATTATAAGAAATTCCCAGCTATATAAGATGATACATATTCTAGATAATTATGACAATATAACCTCCTTATGAATGACTGAAGACTCAACCCCTTTGGAAGCCAGTTTCTGGAGCTATGGAACTGTTAATAATTCTGAAGAAACACTGTTTTTATTCATTGTAGCACACTCTGGCCATGGGATTATATGTTTCTTTCCAAATCAAAGTTTCTCTTAGAATTGTTCACTTTTTGAAGTCTACTGTAATTACGAAAGTACTGGAAAAGTAAGTAATGCCAAAAGGAGAGGCTTTCTACATATTATTGGTATATACAAGATTAAAATATTCTAACATTTATTGAACACTTACTGAACATATCTATGTTAAGTGCTAAATACCAACTCTGGAATAAGACTGCTTAGGTTCAAATTCTGGCTCTATCATATAGTACTTATAAAAATATCTATAGCTCAGTTTCCTTCCCTATAAAATAGGGATAATAATATAGACTTTCTAGAGTTTCTGGGAAGATTAAATCAGCTAGTACATGTAAATCACTTGGAATAACAGTTGGCATGTACTAAGTGCACAATAAGCGTTTCTCCCTTCCCCTTCCCTTCCTCATTTCTTTCTCATCTTTTTCTTCCTCCTCCTCCCTCCTCCTTCTTGTCTATAACCTGCCTACCCAAGATCTCACAGCTGGGAAGCTACAGGGTTAGCACACTGTGCAACTCTGTAGCCCATACTTTTGGCCACTCAGAGATACTAATTGATATGTCCAAATGCTGTTTATAAGATTTAGAGCTTTCCTTAGTGAGATTTTAAAAGGGTATTCTTTTATGTTTATTTCTAACTGAAAATGTTTCATATGTTTACTGACTTTTTATAAACTTTAAAGTTAGGAACATTTCTCCTAGAAAATTTAGAAAGCTACTCAAAGGCATGAAGCATTATTAAGATAATATATTGAGTTCAAGTTCTCTCTAACCACTTCCCAGCTTGCTACATCATGATGGATACCAACCACTAACCATGAAATGAATGCAATTTTTCCATTTACCTTAAATGTTACGTTGAAGATATTATGCAGTATTTTTCATACTTTCTGGAATTGCATACAAATAATGTTTTATAGTAGCAGATGTGTGACATCACATGAAAAACTTGTAAAACCTTTACATGAAAATCACATCTGCCAGTCTCCACTATCATTTTAACTACAGTTATATGGTTTGCTTCTCTGTCTCTGCCAGAGGAGGCAGTTTTGCATGAAAGTTGTCCCAGCAAATCGTGTCTTCTGGACCAGCAGCTAGTTAAGCAAATTGTGTAGCTGCCATTAAAACCAAAATGTACCCAGCAGACATAATTTCACAAAAGAGGAGAGAGAACCACATTTGTACAAAAGTCACAGCTGTTCAACTCCCCATTTTGCACATTGTTATTGAAAATTTTCCTATTTTTATGAACAGTGACAGTTACATTCCTAGCTAGCAATTTTTAGGACTTCTTAATACATAGTGCTAAGTGCTGCACCATCACGGATTTGGTGTCTGTCAGGAAAAATTGGGCTAAGTTCTTTCTGCTGCTACATAGTCAGTTTGCACAGACAGCAGATAAAATTTAAAAAGATGTTGAGTAGGGCCCATTGTTCTCTAAAATAGCTGTGTGTTGCCTCTACTAATCCAAATGAGGGCCAACATTTTTATGTTAAGGTCCAAACAATAAAGATTCCCTTTCTTTCACGTCTTGCTCTCGGTGGCCATGTTGTCCAGGGCTACTCCGAAGTGGTGGGTAATGGAGCTGGTGGCTCAGAATGCCTGGGTCAGCAGCCTGTCTCCTGAGGCTCTGGATGCAGCATGACCTCGCATTGTCGGGCATCCTGCTGTAGAACAGTATTACAGGGAGGCCAGGGAGGAGATGTTCTTGAGGAATCCCTCATTCTTCTCCAGGGATGGGTCCCAAAGGCTTGTTCAGACCATTATGGGTTATAAATGCTAAATTTATAGCAGGCATTTTGGTTAAGAGTTTGGAGTCTGGGCTCCGCAGTCAAACTACCTGGGTCCAAATTTCAGCCTCTTATCTCAATAATGTGTGGTTCTAGGTAAGTTACTTAACTTCTTTAGCCAGGGTTTCCTCATCTGTAAACTTAAGACAATTTAGCTCATTATCACTATAGAGGGAATTACAAATGTGATAGAAACTGTTAAGCACTGAGACCAGTTAATGGCACATACTAAGCACTCAATAAAGGTTAACAATTTCCATAACATGATGATGATTTTTCTAGTTCTTGAATATATTAAACCTAAATCTTAGAATTGAATTTGCAGGGGACAAAACAGTGGCATAGTGGGGTAAAGTCAGTTATAGTGGTCAAAGCCTGCTCAATCCAGGTTTCTCATTTTCTAGCTGTGTAAATTATCTTCTGCTATTGATTGCTGGAATTCCTATTTGCTTGTCTGTGGCTGAGAGGAAAATGTGTGTTTATGCAACTGTGCTAGAGACATTACATTGATTTCAATCAGTGCCCAACCTGCAACTTCTATTCCCAGTTGTTGGTCTATCCGAAGAGAGGTGCTAACTGATAAACTGGACCTCTTGTGCCCATGCATGTAAGCTTTTTTGCTACTGGGTTGGAAGGTGGAATCTTTTTCATATCTTGTAAAGAGTACCTCCAATTGTATGAATGGATGTGTAATTAAACATAAAAATGATAGCTGTACAGATAATCCATTGCTCATTATCATTAATAGTATCAGTAAATCAACATTTTCTTGACTATATATTAACAAAAAAGATATTGCTTTGTTATATGAACTAAATATTAATATTACCAATTAAAATATAATTCCTTAAGATATTAATGCTATCACTATAATTATGAATGGAATCTTAGTCTAGACAGTTTTTATTTTATATTTGTAATACATATACTGAAAATGTTGAGATAGCAACTTTAGACATTTACCAATCTTTTATGGTAAGAAATTAGGTGACTTTCTTCTTCCAACAAAAACACTCTACATACTGAAAGTGATGAATAACCTCTATGTTTACTTATATATTCTTATAGTTACCATAAACAAGGCTACTATTCAGAACCAATATATACTTTGTGAAAATAATAGCGTAATAGAGATGAGATACAGAATTCAAACAAACCATGTAAATAGGTGTATTCCAATTAAAATATTTCAAAAGTTTCTTTGGGATGATGGAAGATATTCCCCATTTCAAGTAATGTATACATCATATACAATAACAGGTATCTTAATTATGTTTATGAAGTTTTTCAAAAGGATGTTTCCAATAAATATTGGGATAATATTCTACTTAACATTGTCTTTAAGTTTGAATTATCTGTTTATTTGTCTCAGTTTTCTGCGTGGCCTGCTACACCCACACACCTAATTACTGACACTGGTCAACTCTATAAAATCATACAATGGGGACAAGACCATGACAAATAATAGAACTGAGTGTAACGGGAAGGAAATTAAACTATTTTGACCCACTGTGACCTGTATATACAACCTCCCAATCACTTAAAATCTAAAACTATTAAAACATGTCAGCCTGATCTAATTATAGAAGACATAACTGACTAAATTCTATATAATTATCTGACTATGGCTGTGTTACATGGAAAATGAAGTGGAGAAATGTAGAGAGAAGTATAATGTAGGCAAACACACACACACAAAACATCTGAAGTATAAAGATAACAAGAAAAATTTTCATTTAGGGTTACAGCCAGTGTCCAATTTCATAATTAATTACAAAGGATCTACCAGCAGCATATCTTCACTTGCAGAACACACATCTCAATGATCAAGAAGGGATGAAGCATAGCTTTCTGACATAGGGTTGTCTTGCCTCTCTGTTAGATGATTAGGACAGAGAAGAAAGGTTTTAGTTAAACCTTTTCCTGCATTGGAAGTTAGCTTGACAGGAGCTGAAGATATGAAAAAACAATCTGAAGAATTAAAATAGGGTAGGAGCCAGCAAACTATGACCTGCAGGCAATATATGACCAACTGCCTGTTTTTGTAAATAAAGTTTTGGTGGAACATAGCTGATGTTGCCGGTGGTTGCTTTCAAGCTACGACAGCAGAGCTAAGTAGCTGTAACAGAGGTCGTATCATCCTCCACCCCAAATATTTGCTATCTGGGTTTTTATGGATTTTGCCAACATATGGACTAAGGAATGGTTCTTTTTCAATGATTCTGTGAGGAAATATACTAAAGATAAGATCTGATATGCCTCACACTCAATTCTCTTTCCTTACATGGAATTTCCTTGAATATCTGATGTAATAGGCTTAGACACAGCACAGTTTGATTCAGTGAATTAAGACAAGCTAGCATTTATGTGAAACATTTAGTGTTATATTTATTTATGGACTATAACTATGTTATTTAAAACATATGGGTACTTTAATTCATCAGCAATCTAGTGGGACACAGAGGCCTTATAACTATTTATAAATGATGTCCCTTTATTTTTGCAGTTAGAGATACCTCTATGTACTTATCTTACTTTTTTGTATCTGTTCAGTGTCCGTGTGACACCATACATTAGATACTATGCTAGAAGACTGCATATGGAAAATGAACTGAATTCACCTTCACTGTGAATCTGGAAATGACTGTGGAGCCAAAACTGGGGCTTTTCCAAAGGAAAATGATGGGTGAAAGTAGTTAAGACAAGTGCTCCTGAGGGAGATCCTCAAGGGCAGAGAGCACACACATTTCACTTATCTGTACACCTCCAGTGCCAAGAAGGGCTTGACACCTAATAAAAGCTCAGTAATGGTTTTTGAATATTGTTACAAAAACAATTTAGCACTAAAGCCAACCTGTAACCCTTGACCATCTGTAATTATTAAACAGAATGTGGTTGGAAAAAACAAAGTAAGATCTTGAGGAACAATGTGAAAGTCTTGTTTTTCAACCTTTGGATTTCTTGGGTAGTGTTTCCCATAAGGAATATATAGGCTTTGTTATTCACCCAAATAACTTTAGGAATATTAAACAATAGACAAGAATGAAAAACAATCGTCTATTGGGAGAGAGAGTTCTAGAAACATAAATCACATATTTAACTTTTAAAAATTATGAATATTACTTAATTTTCCAAGAAACATATGTGTATGTAATTAAACCTGAATAGTTTCTTTGTTCTGAATAAAAGGATGCATGGGGAGGATCATTCATACTACAACAAATTATTGCAATGTAACCTCCAATAGGTAACATAAAAATCCAATGTACTGAAAGAATACTGTTGATTTGGAATGAGGTCCTAGAAAAGAAAAAAAAATCTAAATTTTATTTTATTTTTCAACTAAAAAATATGGCTGATTCATTTAATTGACTTCAAAATCTGTTTTAATAGAACATCTCGTTTGCACAACCAGTCAGCTCCCAACATTTTGATTGCAAAATGAAAGGCATTTACTTTGATATCTTTAATTATCACTCATTTAGAGGACAGTGTGAAACACACTTTTTCAATTGGTGTTTTAGAATCGTTGAGTCAAAGGAAAGGAATGACAAATCAGCCAGCTGGAGAGGAAAGAAGCAGCTAGCTAGTGCTGCTAGTCTTGCTGGATACTTCAAAATGGGATGAAAGGGAAATGAAGGGGCTGTTACCTACACATGCTCAATAAATAAAATACTAACATAATTTCACAACATATTAATAACAAGTTAATATCACACTTAGAGACTTACTCAACATAATAAGTGCCATAAATGGGATCATCGATTTTTTCCCAGCCATATGGAAGCTCTGAAAAATAAAGAGTTATTTCTTTCAGTAAATAAAGAACAGGTAACACAATTTCTAATAAAAAGTAATATAATTTAATTGTTCATGGATTGCAGAAATGGTCTACCAAAGTGGAACAAAGCATTCAGAGTCAGCAACAAATTTCAGAACATATTATAGAAACTATAAGCAGCACTGACTTGAAAATTGGCAGTTAAAACCCAGAGCTCTCTTCTCTGCAGATACACTGCTGGGTCTAGCCATTCGTCTCATGCCAAATAGTAGGATGGCATGTCATCATGTTATCACCATTTAGTGCAATATAGAAGGCAAATCGCTTTCCTGCAAGTGCATATGGTTCTCTTATTTATTTGTATTGCTAAAGGAGCATTTCAGGACAAAGACCACATCTTTCAAAATATATTTCTGAGGATGGCAAATTGTTTCTGATGACTGAAACAAAGACATTATAAATTCTCAATTGATACCCCACTATTTGAGATGGTAGGCTTGCTGTTACTCCACGTGGGTCAGAATTTGAATGCTGCCAATACACTCTTTGGGCTTATTTTAAAAATAAGGTCTAAAATTGTGAACATGGTTTCCTTGATAATATAGTTCATGTTTTCAATTCTCCATGGCTAATTCACACATACACACATTAAAAAATATCAACAATACTATAAATCCTATTACAGGCAAAAACATGCTGTCTGAAAACTAGGCTTTGCTTCCTAATATTGTTTTCCAAATACACCAAGGTTTTATAATTATTAACTCCTACAAATATGAAGAAAACTGTATTTTTCTTGATATGTATTTTTATATAAATATAATTTGAAACCTAAGATACATTGATAAGTTTAAATGTATTTCAGTGAAGTTTAAGGGTTTTATTATTATAGTAATAATACATATCACTGTGGACAAAGCACAGTTATCAAAAGAAAACTGAAGTTACCTGCAATCCTGCCACCCAGAAATAACCACCATTAATATTTTGGTGAATATCCTTCAAATAATTTTCTATGCATATATGTGCAAATACTTTTAAAAGAAATTATATCATAAAGTGCATATTACTTTTACTGCCTGACATTCCTACTTAACAGAATATCAACGATGTCATTCAATGTGAATGTGTGTTACTGCACAATATCATTTTTAAGGTGGCAACAGTACTAGTCTGCTGCATGGCTAGAAGCTGTGTAATTCTATCATTTTTCTATTATTGAACATTTGGGGCTTTCCAGTTTTTACCTGTCACGTGTCATCTGTATTGGACCTACTAAAATGTAAATCTTTTATCATGTTTCTATAATATAGTATTGACAAATTCCTAGATGTGAAATTTTGGATCAAAGGGCATGCATCCTTTTATTGTTTTTGACATATATGACCAGATTTCCACCTTCTTAACTCATGAAAAAGTACTAATTTATAATCTCACTGAGAGTGTATGAGTGATTTTGTTTCTCTGTACCATCAAATTAAACACAGATCCACAATTCCCCACCCAAAACTTTTAGAAACATATACATTTTAGAGTTTAGAAGTTTTGCAATTTTAGAAAGTTAACACAGAGCAAATGCTTTCTCTTTCATAACACTCTAAGTAGAGTTGGGGAAAGCAGTTTATAATCGAACATATGAGTATTTCTGCAGCCAAAGATATGATTCATACGAAGAAGGATAACTTAAACCTACAACATCAAATTTGAGAGTACCTTAAGAAATCTTTCTTTCAGAAGGATAATAAGAGTAAACCTTTACTGAGTATTGTTTGTGGTTTGACTACTAATGGATTTTCTAGGTACTAACTCATTTTATCATGCCAGCAACTCAGGACTTGAAAACCCTGTACTCTGGTTCCAGCAAGCTTACCCAATTTAAATATCAATTCAGAAACTCTGTTTAACAAGGCATAAACACCACTTAATTTAGATTAAGGAGAATAACTATCCAGATGGTTTTCACCAAATCCCCCAAGCTACTGGCAAATTCATCTAGTAAGAAGGAATTCATTTGACAAGTATCTATTGAGCGCCTTTTATAAACAGTTCATCCAAAACCTTTTTTTTTTTTTTTTTTTTTTTTTTTTTTATAAGCAGCTTATCCAAAAGTAAAAGACTATACAGAGGACAACAATTAATGTTATGGATATTTGTTATTTATTAATATGGTTCAATACATGGATATGTATTTATAATAGGTTTAACATCATCTTACGAATGCAATAATATATAAAACAATCATGTTCAATAAACATAAAGAGTAAAAGCCTAACGTAGTTAACTTATGAATACAGTCCTACTTCTTAATGCCAATGCCATATGGAAGCATTTCATGGTAAAGTTTGTACAATTATCTTTTTATAAAGTAAATGACTCTTTCATTTTAATCTGAGTAAATTAGTAGTTCTAAGCAATGTATCTCAGAAGGGCAGAGTTCATTGATTCTTTATCTTTGTCAGATTTACAATGCCAAATTTCCTGGGTACGATTTATTATTTATTATACTTTCCCACTTGTCATCACGCAGTCCTCATCAGAATTTAGGGAGAATCTGCTTTATTTTTCATAAGATATCAATATGTTTTGTCTATTCACTTGGTTGTTTCATATTTCCAAAGTAAACTATTATTTCATGCTGAAACAAAATTATATGTTATAAACATTTGTATTTTAAGAACTGTTAGAGGTCCTAGACTCACACTTTGAGGCAAAATTATACACTAGTTCTAACTTTCTGTTACAAAGAGCATCATTTGTTTCATTTTAAATATTTTCAAGGAATTGTTGGCCGAATCTTACAAGAAACCAGTAACAGATACATGCATTGCTTCATTTATATCAGAATGGATGTAAAAATATACAACTAATGTTAAAAAAGGTACTTGTATGTATGTGCATATATGAATGTGTAGCTGTGTGTATGTGTTGGCACATGTGTGTTTGTGTGTATTCTTTTAATGACATTTTGCTTCAAAAACAAAGATTTAAGTTAGCATGCTAATGAAAAACCACAATTTTCACAAGTTTTTCTTCACTTGTAAAAAGACAAGTCATAAAATAAACTTCTTAACGGTATACACTGAAGAGTACACATCTAGATGATGAAAAATTAAAAAGTTAAGAATTATCTTTCACTGTGAAAATTAAGTTATTTGGACTTGGATTAGTTTTAACAAAAACAAAACAACTGCTGCTTCTTTAAATTAAACTAAAAGATGAGAAAAAGAATTTCCAACATTGTACTATTTGCCCAATCAGGCAAGCATGTAGCTTGGAGCTTTTGGGTCCTAGGTTATTTAGAATACTGTATTCAACAATACCTGACAAATCTGTGGATGATTAAGGTCACACTGATGAAAGAATAACATACACTATACAACAGGAAAAAATAAACACTTGAGATCAGCAAGGTTAATGCTGCATTAAGAACTGTTTTAATTGAGATTTTCTTCAGGCCATGGAACCATGGAGCAAATTCAGTGATTAAATATTCCTACCCTGAAAAAGTCTAGATTAATTTGTAGTCAATCATAACAGCTTCTAAAACTGGAAAAAACCAAATGATTAAACATGCACCTAGCTTTGCCTGGATTCTGGCATAGTCAGCCTGCTATATTTTTTAAATTTAATTGTGCTTCCCAATTGACAGACTGCTAGCAAGACTAATAAAGATGAAAAGAGAGAAGAATCAAATAGACGCAATAAAAAATGATAAAGGGGATATCACCACCGAACCCACAGAAATACAAACTACCATCAGAGAATACTATAAACACCTCTACGCAAATAAACTAGAAAATCTAGAAGAAATGGATAATTTCCTGGACACTTACACTCTTCCAAGACTAAACCAGGAAGAAGCTGAATCCCTGAATAGACCAATAGCAGGCTCTGAAATTGAGGCAATAATTAATAGCCTACCAACCAAAAAAAGTCCAGGACCAGATGGATTCACAGCTGAATTCTACCAGAGGTACAAGGAGGAGCTGGTACCATTCCTTCTGAAACTATTCCAATCGATAGAAAAAGAGGGAATCCTCCTTATCTCATTTTATGAGGCCAACATCATCCTGATACCAAAGCCTGGCAGAGACACAACAAAAAAAGAGAATTTTAGACCAATATCCCTGATGAACATCGATGCAAAAATCCTCAATAAAGTACTGGCAAACCGGATTCAGCAGCACATCAAAAAGCTTATCCACTATTTCATTTATTTACTTAATTTTTAGTCAGGTACACTTTCATTACAGAAAACAGAGACCCCTTTATGCTAGCTCAGTAAGAAAATATCCACATTCTGATACTGTGCACTGAGAAGGGCACAGCTTTACCTCTGTAGTATACTTGTCAAAAATAAATAACCTTATGTGTGTGTATTTTTAAACAGTCGGGGTTCCACTGTGTTACCCAAGCTGAACTCAAACTACTGGGCTCAAGCAATCCTCTCCCCTCAGCCTTCTGAATAGTTGGAACCACAGTGCGCACCACTGTGCCTGGTCAGGAATGCCATTTTGATCATGAGAAACATATGATATACTCAAGTGGAGGGACATTCAATAAAGTAACTGGCAAGTACTCTTAGAGAGGGCCGAGGTCATGAAAGAGAAAAACAGACTGGGATATTATCACAGAGTGAAGGAGAATATGGAGATGTGATAACTAAATTTGTTGTGGGATAATGAATTGGATCTTGAACCAGAAGAAGGACATTAGTGGAGCAACTGGAAAAATTCACATAAGATTTGAAGATTAGTTAATAGTTTATATGGATATTAATTTCCTGGGCTCAATGACTGTACTTATGAAAGATGTAAATGTTAGTGGCAGCTAAGTGGGAGTTATGTGGAGCCACTTTGTACTATTTTTGTAATTTTTTAGAGGTTTAAAATAACTTCAAAATGAAAACATGGAAAAATCTAGGTCACTTACTGTTACTGTTGATTAGAGGACTTCTACTCACACTTCATTTTAAAAACCTTTACAGCTTTTAGTTCAGTTTCAGTGGGGTACATGTGCAGGTGTCTTATCTGGGTATATTTCATGATGCTGAGGTTTGGGGTATGAATGATCCCATCACCCAGCTACTGAGCATAGTAATACATAACAGTTTTCACCTCCTTCCCTTCACCTTCTAGTAGTCTCAAGTGTCTATTGTTGCCATCTTTATGTTCATGAGTATCCAATGTTTAGCTCCCACTTATAAGTGAGAACATGCAATATTTGATTTTCTCTTCTTGCATTAAATTGCTTAGGATAATGGCCTCTAGCTACATCCATGTTGCTGCAAAGGACATGATTTTGTTATTTTGTATGGCTGTATAGTATTCCATGGTGCATATGTACCACATTTTCTTTATCCAATCCACCATTTTGGGCACCTAGGTTGATTCCATGTCTCTGCTATTATAAAAAGTGCTACAGCAAAAATATGTGAGTGCATGTGTCTTTTAGCAAAATGATTTGTTTTCTTTTGGGTGTATACCCTGTAGCAGGATTACTTGCTCAACTAGTAATTCTATTTTAAGTTCTTTGAGAAAGTGTCAAACTGCTTTCCATATAAGTGTTCCCCTTTCTCTGCAGCTTCACCAACGTCTGTTGTTTTCTGACTTTTTATTAATAGCCATTCTGACTAGTATAGGATGGTATTCTTTTGTGGTTTGAGTTGTGTTTCTCTGATGATTAGTGGTATGGAATATCTTTATATGTTTGTTAGCCGCTTGTATGTCTTCTTTTGTGGGATGTCTGTTCGTGTCTTTTGCCCATTTTTAAATAAAGTTATTTGTTTTTTGCTTGTTCAGTTAAGTTTCTTATGGATTTTGGATATTAGATTTTTGTCGGATAAATAGTTTGCAAATATTTTCTCCCATTCCGTAGATCTTTTAACTCCGTTGATAGTTTCTTCTGCTGTGCAGAAGCTCTTTGGTTTAACTGGCTTCCGCTTGTCAATTTTTGTTTTTGTTGCAATTGCTTTTGAGAACTTGAAGTTGGTTTGCTAGTATTTTGTTGAGGATTTTTGCATCTATGTTGATCAGGGATATTGGCCTGTAAGCTTTCTTTTTTCATTGTGTCTTGCCAGGTTTTGGTCTCATGTTCACACTTTATTAATGTGAAATCAGACACATAGAACACTGGGTTCATTTTGATAGAACTGAAATTTAAATAAAATGAGAATGTAGGATTTTTGCACTTGTATTCTTCTTTTGTATTGTCTTTTTTTTTTTTTTTTTTTTTGAGACAGAGTCTCGCTCTGTCACCCAGACTGGAGGACAGTGGCACAATCTTGGCTCACTGCAAACTTCACCTGCTGGGTTCAAGCAATTCTTGTGGCTCAGCCTCCTGAGTAGCTGGGATCACAAGCGTGCACCACTACACCTTGCTAATTTTTTTGTATTTTTAGTAGAGATGGAGTTGCACCATGTTGACAAGGCTGGTCTCCAACTCTGATCTCAGGTGATCCATCTGCCTTGGTCTCCCAAAGTGTTGGGATTACAGGGGTGCACCACCATCCTCAGCCTTGTGATGTCTTTCAATAGCTATATTCAAGAGAATGACTTTTAATTTTGCTATCTTACCTTTTATTTATTTATTTTTCTGTTGTCTGTCTTTCTGCTCCCTAGAAAAACTGGGTAAATACAACATTCATGTTTAAATGCAGCTGCATCCTGGGTCCTAGAAGTCACAGATTCAGTAACAGGAATGCTAAATCTAGAGTCAGGCATTGTTCCCTTCTTGGGAGGCAGTGTCTTGTACGGGCCACAACAAGCATTTGGTTATATAACTTCATGTAAGGTTGTATGGAGGTCTGTTCTGGTGGGAAGACCAGAATGGGCCTCCTATTCCAGAAAGGCAGCCCAGTTTAGGAATCATGCAACGTACTAAGATATTAGAGAGAGAGGCAGAAACCAAAAAACAGAAACCATATCCTTCAACCCTATATTATTTTATATTGACTAGTCTTTTTTAAAAAAACAAAATTTGTGGTTCTTGTTTGTTTTAGAGGTGATGATTGTACAAAAGAAAATAATGAACATAAAAAATTTCCATAGGTTAAGTAATGTGCAGTGTATTATATGGTAATAGCTAATTATCACAAAACCTTTTCCTCTAATATTTTAGATTTTTGCTGTATACTTAGTATACAAACTGGAGAATATAACTAAATTTTCTTGTAAAAGTTATAAGGCTTTTCCTCCTAGTTGGTCTTTAGGAGTTTGAGGAATCCTTACTATAAGTGAGTTTAAAATATGAAAATTTTTTTTAGAATTAACAAGAAAAAGGAGGAAGAGAAAGACCATTGTGCAAGGATAAAATACACAATAGACGACTTTTTGCCGACAAAAGGTATTACATCTTTGTCTCTTTTTTCCTGTATTCAAAAATGCATTTGATAATATAAAAGTAAATCCTGAATGTATATATTTTTTTAAAGCTAAATCCATACATTAATGAAAGCTAACCACAGTCCCATCACCTTATGTACAGGTAAAGCTGGGGGGGTAACCTTTCAGACCTTTTTCTGTGTATCAAGGTTTCAGTTTGCTCCTTTTTACCAGAAATCTTTATTCCATTCAGTCAGGAAAATAAACAACTAAACCAAAACCAAAGAACAAACTAAAAAAAACCTAAAACTGAACATAGAAAATGTTGCTCCTTTATATTCCACTCTCTTTCATCTTTCTCAGAAATTGCCTACGTGGGAGCACAAACCCAGTCAATATCATGGAAATGTAGGCTATGAAGTCTTTATTTATGAACTCTGGGTATAGGAGATTTACTGGTTTACAGTGGATAGAAAAACTAGCCGAGCTGTATTCTACAGTGATGATATTTAATTCATATCAAGTGGAATCGACCTGAATACTTAATTACACCATATTATAATAAAAAATTAAAATACTGACCATGATTTTATGGGCTGGTTGTTGATGAAAGGTGTGAGTGCAGAAAAAATTTCAAATAAATTTATTCCTTAATATATCTTACCAAACTTAATAGAAAATGGATACAATTTTCTTGGCGGCTATTGATGTATGAAAAAGTATGTACTCAATAGTATTTTGGGGATTCAGGGGCTCTTTACTATCTGGAGAAAAGCTGTGAACTTTTGCAACACTAACTTAAATATGATATCTATGCATTTGAGATGGTGACAAGAAGTGGTGGCAGAAAAGCATGGCACTATAAAGGATGTTGTCTGGTAAAGACTAAGCAAGAGTCATCTTTGGTTTAAATTTGCAAGCGGCATTACAAGGTCAAAACATGATGAACCTAGTAGGTCTTTGTCTTTATATTTCTAGTACTCTGTAGAAAGGGCTAGCTACAAAGAAAGATTTGGGAAGCAACTATATGCAGAGGACTTCAAAATAAGCATCTCCAGTTTTAACATCTAGAAGCCTGTGTTAATCTACCCATCCAACTATTTATCATCATCATTATCCATCTGAAAATCCTTATGTAAACATCCTGGACTCTTATAGTATAAAGGCTGACATATACATTTTAACCTCTCTACTTATCCCTTAAAAACAGTAAATATCTACTAAGAGAGAAATAAAGCCACCCATAACCTACACCTACAACATTATGAGGAGAAACAAAATACTATGAACTTCAGAAGTTATATGTAAGTAGGTATGTGAACGCCCCAATCCAGTGCAGCCAGCTAGACTCAGAGTGGAGACTGTGCAGAAAGGAGGGTAGGGTGTAGCAGGTGTGAGGTAAGGTGGGAAAACAGAAAAAATCATGCTCAGAAAGGTAAATTCCCATTCCGAGTGAAAAAATGTTTCTAACAAACCTGCTCTATTAGAACACAACTATGAAGAATTGAAAGAAAGGGGTTTGACAGTGAGCAGAATAACAGTCTTGGGAAGGCCCAGCTTCTGAAGAAAAGCGGGATGATGTTACTGGGAGAGGGGGATGCTCCTTGGAGACTTGGCTATGAAGGAAAAAAGTATGAGGTGAATATCAAGTATCTGCAGATAAGTTCATAAGACACGCCAACTACTCTGCAAAATAAAAATAAAAATAAAAATAAAAAATTAAAATAAAAAAGGCATCCACTGAGGAATCTGTACTTCATGAAAGCAACAGAAGGGGGTGCTCATGACCTAAAAAAATGTAGTAATCCACCAAGTCCTTTACTTTTGCTTACACGAAACTCTTATCGCTGGTCTAGGAACAAAAGAAATTTCAAACTAAACAAACAAAAAAATAGCAGACAATATTTATAGAAAGTTACTATAAGAAAATAATCAGAAAATGACAGCCAAAACAATTCAGCTAATGAAAATTTATCTCAAGAGAAAACAAAAACAAAATTGCAAACAAGAAAGTTATAATAAAACCTAGAGATATTTGGAAACAAATGCTTATAAATAAAAACACCACTTTGAATCACATATTTAAAAGTTTTGAACATTAATGGACAAAGAACAGATAGATAGTAAAAGATAGTTGAGAAAAATGATGAAATAAAATTTTAAAAAATCTGAGATGACCAAATTACAAACTGCCAAAGAGAAAATAGAGTGAACTGAAAATATAAGGACTATTGAGGAAAGCCACGACAATAGCCAAGAGAATGTAAATGAAATAAACAAAAAGGTAAAAAGAATCAGAGAGGTCAATAATATAGAAGGTAGGCAGAGGTAATCCAGCATATGCATAATTGGAATACATGAATAAGAATAAAATATAATAGAACTAATACATAAAATTGTGATCCAATAAAAATTTTCAGAAATAAAATAACTATATTTATATATTGAAAAGGGTTGCCATATAGCCGGAAAAGCTGGCCCCAGTTAATTCCAAAATACATACCAGTAAGACATTAGACTTTAAAAGGTAGAGAAAACATGGCTAAAAGATAAGCTCCTTACAATGGAAAAATAAAATTAACATTAAATCTCAGGAAGAACGAACACATCTAGAAAACAGTGAAGCAGCATTTTAAAGACTCTCAAAGAAAGTGTGAGCTAAGAATTTTATATCCAGCCAAATTGTACTTCAAATATTCATTATCAACCCCTACTATCATGTGCGCACACGCGCACACACACACACACCCTCCACCATATACACAGTTTATTCTACCCAAGATCCCTTCCTGACACATACCTACTTAATTAAACCAAGCTACTTCGACCAAGAGGTAATTTGAGGAAAGGACTAATGGTAATCATTCAACACATTTAATTGTAGAGCTAAGCTTATATCAAAGGTGCACAAAGATAGAAGAATATGTAAATGTCTTATGTTTAGACAATATGGAAGTAATATAATTAAAAAAGAGAGGAGAGGGGAAAAAAAGTAGAATGGCCAATGAGCTCACGGACTATTGCTTAGGCAACAGGTGAGGGTCAATGAATAGTATTTAAAATTGACAACTGAATAAGGGCCTTATAAAAGTTATCAGTAAAAAGACAAACATTAGAACACAATTAAAAACCATTCTAAATACCAAAGTAAAATAAAAAAGAATAAAATAGGTGGCATAGAGAAATAAACAGTCATATTATAATATGGGCAATAAATAAGATATGATAGTTAAAACCAAACATAGAATTGAATGTAATTTATCTTTCTTATTAAGATTTTCGGTCTGGCTTATAAAGAAAAACTTGACTCCATCCTGTAAAGATGACAGACATTTAAAGAAAGTGACTCAGAGAGCTAAAAATAAAGTTTGGGCAAAGATAGGCCTGAGAAGAAAAATAGAGTTTACAGTCTTCCTATTAGATGGAAGAATTCAAGCCAAAAGCATTAAATATGACAAGGAATCCAACTTTTTAACAATAAAGGTCACAATTCATAGTGCTCTACAACAGTTATCAATATTTGTGTACCAAATAATATAAACCATCTTCACAAAACAGTAACTACGTGAGTTGTGAGGAAAAATACACTAATAAGAAGCACTTTGACTATTTTCAGTCTAAGATAGATAAAGTTGACAAAATTACAGATATGAAAGAACTAAATATCATAATTAGGCAGATCTTTTGGCTCTTACTCCCTTTCTTTCCATCCATCTTTCTCTCTCCAATTTCATACTACAATAATAGAAAATACATATCCTTCTCAAGTATGCATGGAACACTCTCTAAAATTGTTAAATTATAAAAATTCGTAAGTTCCATAAGCAGAAATAGTGCAAACAATAATCTTGACCATAATGCAATAAAATCTAGATGTTAGTATCAAAATCATGATCCAAGAAAATTTCATCTAGAAATTAAGAACTTGAAATAACTCTTGGTCCAAAGAGGAAATGTAAACTGGAATTGCATATTTTCTAAAATGAATGAGTAAAAATATTAAATAAAAAATCTGTAGCATACAATTAAAACAGTGACCAGAGGAAATTTTACAATGTATAAACATGGAAGAATGGAAATAATAAAAGTAAATTCACAATTTAAAAAGCTATAAAAAGAACAACAAAGGAACCTCTAGAGACCACACACACACACACACACACACACACACACACGGAAAACAATAAAAGCAAAAATTAATATTGTACAAAATAGACTACTCTTTAAAAAAAGCAAAATAAACACTAGCTAGCTTAAGTGTAAAAAGAGGTAAGTCATATATAATAAAGCAAGAAGTACCAAGAAGGAAGCAATAGTAATAATAGCCAAGAGTTGGAAACAACCGTAAGTGTCCATCAACAGATGGATGAGTAAAGAAAATGTGCTATGTATATACAATGGAGTACTATTCAACCATAATAAGGAATGAGATCCTGTCAGTTGCAATGACATGGACAAAACTCGAGGGCATTATATTAAGTGAAACAAGCCAGGCACAGAAAGACAAATGTCACGTGTTCTCACCCAGTTGTGGGAGCTAAAACTTAAAACAACCGAACTCATGAATACATAGAGTGGAATGATGGTTACCAGAGGTTGGTAAGGGTAGCAGAGGAAGTGGGGATAGTTAAAGGGTACAAAAATATAGTTAGATAGAATGAATAAGATTTAGTATTTGATTGCACAACAGGGTGACTATAGTCAACAGTATTTTACTGTACATTTAAAAATAACTAAAAGAATATAACTGAAATGTTTGTAGCACAAAGACACTTGAAGTGTTGGATATCCTGTTTATCCTCACATGATTATTATGTGTTGAATGCCTATATTAAATTATCTCATGTATCCCATAAATATATGCACATACTATGTATCCATAAAAACAAAAATAAAGCAATACCTGGCACGAATGTACACTAACAAAATTTTAAAACCTGAATAAAATGGGTAATTTCTTAGGAAAATATAATTGATGGAAATGAGCCCCATTTTCTAGCTTAATTAGACAGGTTTTTAGTCAATTTACCATAGTAATCTCTAAGTATAAAAGAAACAAATGAAACAAAATGAGGCTGAGTGTGGTGGCTCACACCTGTAATCCCAGCATTTTAGAAAGTTGAGGCAGGGAGACCACTTGAGGTTAGGAGTTTGAGATGAGCCTGGCCAACATGGCGAAACCTTGTCTCTACTTAAAATACAAAAATTAGCTGGCCATTGTGGCGTGCATCTGTAATCCCAGCTACTCGGGAGGCTGAGGCAGGAGAATCGCTTTACCTCGGGAGGGAGAAATTGCAGTGAGTCCAGATCGCGCCACTGCACTCCAGCCTGGGTGACATATGAGACTCTGTCTCAATTAAAAAAAGAAAGAAAAAAAGAAAGAAAGAAACAATATGAGTACTAGGGGTAAATTCCTTTATAACCCAGGTATAAGGAAAGGCTTTCTTACTCTGATTCAAACATGACCAATTTAACTACATAAAAACAGAAAAGAAAATCTTCTATAGCTCAAAATACCATAACTAATACTAAAAGATAAATGATGAACTGAGAGAAAATATTTGTAACATATCAGTGATAAAGAGCTACTCTCCTTAACAAAGAACTTTTTTAAATGGAAGGAAAAAAGCTAACAACCTAACAGAGGAATATACAATAGCCAGGAATAGGGAGTTCACAAAAAGTATATACAAATGACCCTTAAATGGAAAAAGATGTTCTACCTCCTTGATTATAGAAGAAACGCAAATTAACACCATATTGAGACATCTTTCTCTAACAGACACAAAAGTTCAAAAGCTTGACAACACACTCTCAGACAAGGTTGTGGGGAAACTGGCCCTTCATACTTTGCTGGCGGATAGGCAATGTGGTACAACCTCTAGGAGAATTTGGCAATAGCTAACATAACCAGATAAATTCTACCCTTTGACTCGATAATCTCTCCTCTGAGGAATTTCTCTACAGTTTTATCTTCAACAATACTTTTTCAGCAAATAAAGTTATTCAATGTGTCATTATTTTAACAGCAAATCATGGAAACAATCTATATACCCAACCAGAGATGACTGGTTCAGTGAACATGATATGTGCAGACAGTACAGAACTATACAGCTGTACAATTTGTGAGAAAGTCTCTATGATCTGATATGCAGTTATTTGCAGATCATACTGTTAAACAAAAACATTCAAATGCTCATTTTTAAAAAAAGAACATAAGAAGGAGAGCCAGAAACTAAAGAAACTGCTTAACTATAAGAGGTGGCATGAACAGACAAGTGGGAGGGATTGGAAAGGGAATGAGACTTCTCTGAGTATATCTTTTACATAAATGTTCATGTTCTCTTATTCAAAAAATAAAATTAAAGATGTAAAATAACCTGAAATCAAATACAAACAATAGCAAATGAGCTTAAATGTATATAAAATTGCTAACCAGTCAAAAAATTAAGTCAAAATATTGAAGAAATGAGAGATTCTAGGATTAGGGTTTCATTGTACTGCGACTCAAAAGGTAAAAGCATTAAAAACTCATTGAGTTTGAAAAGAGAAATAATCATATTTATTTATACAAACTTATGGCATACACAAGAAATTTAGTTACATGTATATAATGCATAGTGATCTAGTCAGGGTATTAGGGTGTCTACCACCCAAGTACAATACAATTTTAAGTATAGTCACCCATCTATCAAACACTGAATTTATTCCTTCTATCTTATTGTATGTTTGCACCCTTTAACTCACACCAACTTTTCTTCAGCCTCCCCTCAACTTCCACTCACCTTTCATAGTCTGTTATCTCTTACCATTCTCTACTTCTATATGATCATATTTTTTAGTGCCCACATATAAGTGAGGACATATGGTATTTGTCTTTTTGTGCTGGCTTACTCCACTTAATGACCTCAAGTTCCATTCATGTTGCTGGAAATGACATGATTGGATTTTTAAAATTTATGATTATTATTCCACTGTGTATATATACTACGTTTTCTGTATCAGTTCATCTGTTGATGAACACTTAGGTTTATTTCATATCTTTGCTATTTTGAATAGTGCTGCAATAAACACATGAGCGCAGGTATCTCTTTGATATATTGATTTCTTTTGCTTTGGGTAGATATCCCATAGTGGGATTGCTGAATTGAACAGCGATTCTATTTTTAGTTTTTTTGAGAAATCTCCATACTGTTTTTCATAGTGGGTGTATTAGATTACATTGCCACCAATAGTGCACAACAGTTCCCTTTTCTCTGCATCCTCACCAACATCTGGTTATTTTTATCTTTTTAATAATAACCATTTTGACTGGGTAAGATGATATCTCACTGTGGTTTTTGTATGCATTTCTCTGATGATTAGTGATGCTGATTTTTTTTATATACCTGTTAGCATTTGTATATCTTCTTTTGAGAACTGTCTATTCATATCATTTGCCCACTTCTTAATGGGATTATCTGTTTTTTCCTATTTGATTTCTTTGTATATTCTAGATATTAGTCCCATGTTGGATGAATGATTTGCTAATATTTTATTCTATTCAACATGCTGTCTTTCCATTCTGCTGCTTGTTTTCTTTGCTGTGCAGAAACTTTTAGTTTAACATAGTTCACTTTTTCTTCTTTTGTTTTTGTTCTCTGTGCTTTTGAGGTCTTAGTCATAAATTATTTTCTTAGAACAGTGTCCAAGAGAGCTTCCCCTAGGTTTCTTTTTAATATTTTTATGGTTTTGGGTCTTACGTTTAGGTCATTCATTCATTTGAGTTGATTTTTGCATACAGTGAGAGATAGGGGTCCAGTTTCATTCTTCTGCACATGACAATTTTCCCAGCACTATGTATTGAAGAGGGTGTCCTTTCCCCAACATAAGTTTTTATTGGCTTTGTCGAAGATCAGTTAGCTGTAAATATGTGGCTTTATTTCTGGATTCTCTATTCTGTTATATTAGTCTATGTATTTATTTTTATACCAATACCATGTTGTTTTGGTTACCATACCCTTGTAATCTATTTTTAAGTCAGGTAAAGTGATGACTCCAGCTTTGTTATTGTTGCTGAGAATTGCTTTGGCTATTTGTGTTCTTTTTTTGTTTCCATATGAAATTTAGGATTTTTTTCTAATTCTATGAAGAATGACATTAGTATTTTGATAGGGAATGCCCTGAATCTGTAGATTGCTTTGGACAATGTAATCATTTTACCAATGGCATTACCTAACATAGCTTTCATAATGTAATATATTTTGTGAGCCTTTTTTTTTCAAGAAATATTCATTGATAGCCTACTGTGAGCTAGGCACTGTGCTGGGCCTGAGGATAGAGTGACAAGTCACAAGATCCATGGATCAGATAGTTTCAGGCAGAGGCAGCCAATAAACACATAATTTCACTAATTATTAATTCATTACAATTTATAATATATGCTACTAAGAGAAGTACATGTATATTTTACTCTACCTAAACCCTCAGGTAATTAATTTATGAACAGCTTGGAATCACAGGCTATTACATTTCATAGGCATAATTCATCACAATTGATTTAAATAATCCCAATGCAATAAGTCAGCAACATATTTCTCAATTGAATATTTTGGGGTGAATTCACACAACAGATCTTATTTTTCTAGTGGAGCAGTCTTTTTAAATTTAATGAATTGGATGTTTACAAGAAAATCCTACTGTTTAAAATCTCTGGGGCCAACTAAATATTAACATCAATACAGTAAGGATTTGAAAAAATGAAATTTAAAATTTATCTTTATTTTATTAGACAAACTGAATTCTACTTGGGAATATGCCCTAATTTCATTTTCTATTTAATATGCAGCCTTGAAGCATTGTTTAATTAAAATGCCACTTAGACCAATGAAACGGATCAGACTGAGCACAAACCTAGGGATGCTCACTAAAATTTGCAGATAAGATTAGCAAAGTCTATGACGGTGCTGTCTGAAGCGTCTCCCATAACACTGGATGTAAGCAGCATCATGACAATTTTACATGCCACTAAATAGTAACATCAGTTTTGCTTTTGCAGTGAAACACACGAATCCTGAGAGACCTGAATGCTTTATAGATGAACAAGCTGGGCACTTGTCAAATTGGGGTGACATGGGGTGTCATAGATTCCCTACTTTATTCTAACAAGCTCTGTGTTTTCCTGTTAGAACAAGGAAGTAATCCACAGACATTTTTGAAACAGATGCATGCAAAGAAAACTCAATAAAAGTACTGATCGTCAACGTGATTTGGATGGAAAAGGAAGAGAGGAAAGCTTCCATGTTTTTTGTGTTGTGGAATTGTTTTAACCATTAACACAGTGGACAAGCTGACCAACCTCAAGGTGCCCATCTTATCCTCGTTCCAGGTGGAGATAATATACAATTTTCAGCGTTACTTATCACAGACAGATCACAGAGTGTCAAAGGCACTGACAGTTGAGATAAGCAGGAAAATGCTTTTCCCTTGGCATGAAAGGATGACTCTTTAGTGTGTAACTGTAACAATGAAATTTCTGACTCCCCATTTGGTATTAATCTAAGGCACCATTGCTGCCTATTAAAATTTAATGAAAGTGATGTCCAAATTCAACCATTAAATTGTATTTATATAGTCAGATGTGTATGTGGGGTTTCTCAGATGCTCTTTACCAAAATAATTTCCTCTCTAGATTATTTTGAATAATCTAGGTGGAGATACTGAAATCACAATTCTTTCCATCTTGGCAATACAGTGTAGTGAACGTTGACTTGAAAGAACATAAGAATCTTTAAATTTGAAGAGTAAATGATGTAAATGTTGAATGATGTAAATGTTACAAATAAACTTTCATTTAGGTTATAATTAATCTTGAATCATATAACACCAACCTTATAAAAAGCAACAAAATATCTATTAACGCACATTGTAGTGGGATCTGTTTTCATACATGAGCATCCACTTCAAATATGGTCTTTTGCTCAAAGAGGGAAGTAGTGTGATTTTAGTACAAACCCTAATTTTCCTGATTCAAAGAGAGCAATAGCTTCCAATAGTTAGCCCCTAGCACAAACAGTGGGCAGGATATTTATTCCAAAGACCTGGCCATTGCAATTTATATGAATCTTTGCCATTTCAGCTCTGTCCCATCTCTGCAGCATTCTTGGGCAGAAGGACTAAACATCAGGAATAAGAAATGTAATCTCTTCTTAATGGAATACAAAATCCCTTTTGATAAAATTATAAAATACAATACTGATATATATACACACACACACACACATATATATACACACACACGTGTCACTATTTTGCATTCTCTCTATACAGCATATATACTCTCTATATAATAATGCAAAAAATTAGAGGATTTGGAATTAATGGCATGCATTGCATTACTACTTTGTTTCATGGTAGAAGGAAATGAAGGTACATGGAAAAAGCTGTGGGTAGGATTTCCTAATGTTCTCCACAGTAAGTAAATCTGCAAAACATAAAGGGACTGGAATAGAAAACATGATGCCTGCTGTTCCTGTAAGGTTTCCTGATGCCTAAAACATCAGGAAAATTCTTGGAGAGTGCTTCACCCTAGTGACAAATATTACGCTTATAAAGCTGTCAGAGTCTGTCTCAGCTTCAGTTACCTGGCACGTAAAGAGCCAGTCAATCCCACAAATTAGGCAAGCCCTGTAGGCTTGTCTAACATATATGCCAGGCTTTCAGGAAATGTTAAAGGCCCAAGTGGAGCTGTGATTTGTACCTCTGGTAGCAACCGGACTATGTGTATATCATATTGAACAGTGACAGTGTGATGTGATGCAAGACTCAGCAACTTTGGGAGACTCTACATGCAAACACGAAAACTATTCAACAGCACTGGGACGAGACGGGTTAGCCAAACAGACAGCTTTAAAGGGCCCCAGGCTTTAATATATGGAATCACATAATTTTTGCCTTGTAATGGTATTTAGAGGTAAAAGGCACTAAAAATAATGATTTGTACCTAGAACATCACCAACTAAATTGTCATTAATTCATATAATTATTGGGTCACGGTGTTAGGCTACATTTTAAATTTGGTCTCAGATTCTTCTGAGTTTGCATTTTCAAAATTAACCCTGATAGATTGGTGTGCTACTACAGAGACAATAGTTTTATAAACATATGAATGTACTTTTTAAACTCATACTTCCTTGGGTGTGGCTTTTCGCCTATTTAAGCAGACACTTATTTTAGGAGATTTTGGTCTGCTCAAGTGGAGATGTAAAGACAGAGTCAGAAATCAATGTTTGACATTCATGCACCTTGATTGGGGATAAGACTTGGAGGTGAGGACT
>NW_012102965.1:555489-566568 GCF_000951045.1 Mandrillus leucophaeus | reverse complement strand
TACTACAAATATAGTCCATGAAATAACAACTATAATAAAGATAATATTTTCATTAGAACATTCTCCTTGATCAGGTGACTTTTTAAAGAAAAAATTTAAGTAATTAAAAAATATATTTCTGCTCGAAGATCAATCAATTATTGCTCAGAGATAATACTTGAAAGTAAAAGATAAAATCTGTGTTTTAGAATTCCAGTGCTAGAAAAAGGATATTTTCCAGTTGGAAAATAAAAGATGAAGAAGAACATGAAAGCTACTTTATCAGTGTTAATAAAATTAACATGTACTCAGCAACTTAATAGAGACACAAATTAGTTCTAAAACTGCTGTGATTTATGAAGTTCTGCAGTGAGAAGCGAGAGTTGAAAAAAACTCAGTAGGACCAGATGCCACAAGACAGACGAAAACGCTCCATGGGAGGCAAAGAGAAAGAGAAAACAATGAGGGACACAAAGAACGTACTATTCCATGGAGAAAGGGGACTACTGAGTTCTGAAGAATGTGTTATGACCGTCTGTTTTCTGTCTGTTTCGTGGTGAGAAACTTGAAGATAGGGAGCATATCTTCTCATCTTCGTGTTCCTGGAACCTACTGTTAGGTGCTCAACAGAGACAGGTGTTAACGGAATGAATGAGATGATGTGTCTGCTGTGGCACTGGGAGAGATAAAATGTCGTACCTTTCTCAGAAGAGCAACCCTAGACATATATTTGGGCAGCACAAAGAATTTTGGCTTCTTGTGATATTAATACCTTTGTTGTGATTTTATGCTCTTTAATAATTAATTCAGTTAGGTATTCTTATGGTGAGAGTGTTTGCTGTTTGCCCCACATTTCAGATATTTCCAAAGTGTGCTGGGTGGGGGTAGAGGAGAGAAGAAAAAGTTGACATTGGCTATATTCTATAAAGCTAATTTCCTACTCTTTGATTGCCCTAACACAGATGTTAGAAAAGCACATATGGATTAAAGGAAATGTTTTAGTAAAAACTATGGACAAAGCAATTAAAGGTTTAGTTACATTGCTTTTGGAACATATGTAGACTCTTAGTAGCTTTTATTTCCTCATGTGGACACTGTGCTTTTAACAATCAGACTAATAGTACTATACTTTATCGCCTTTTACAAAATCAAGAATGAAATAATAATACTTTGTAACATTTCAGAATTTTCTTAGTTTAATTTTGTAAGCAACGCCATATTGTATACTTTCAAACTTTTTCTTTTATATTTGACATCTAGGCAGAACCTCTCACTACTGAGACAGATCCCAAATTCCTCCCAAACCATTTTTCTAAGAGCAATATATTTAAACTCCCATTAGACATAGAATTTATTATAAATGAAGGTGCCCAATATCATGTTTTCAGCAAAATACAAACAAATCAATAAAAAACTCAAGAAAATTATAGAAATGCAAGAGATTTTCAGATATTCCTTGGTTTGTTTCTGTTTCTCCTATCAGCTTTATATACAGCACAGCAGAGAGAAATATGGATCAATGCTTTTGTTCACTGGTAACGAATGTGAACATTATAAAATTTGTATTTATTCAACGTTTATTGAATACTGTGCGAAGAGCCGGGGATTTACATTTTTCTGTGTAAAGGGGTTCACTATATAGTTCTCTGAAGACACACATGTAGGTTCTTAAGTTGGGCATGCTGTGGTAGAAATGGGGAGAGGTACTTAAATGAAGGAATGGCCATTTACAGCAGGGATTAGAGTAGACAGTAAGTGCTTCATAGGGAAGTGACCCTTGAGCTGTGCTGGCAATCTTTACCTGACAATTTCTTACTGGCAGGGGGAGGGGGTGGGCGGCACACTACTCTATATTTAAAAAAAAAAGGGGGGGGTGGTATTTAATTTCAATAGTGCTACTTAGGTTCCTACCACAACACATTTAGTATATGATCTTTTACATTTTCCATGCCCCTTCTGGCCTTACCTCAGTTATTTAGCACCATAGTACTAAAATTAGCAGTAATTTATATAATTTATTGATGCTATATATCAGACACTGATCTCATAAATGATTGCTTTACATGAAACACCTGATCTGATCCTCAAGGCAACTCAGTGAATGGAAAACTAACTTTTCCAATGTCATAACTAAAATTTCTTTGGGTGAGGGTGGGAGATGGAAGTGCTGAAATCCCTTGAAATAAGCTTTCTGGGCTGTCTTTTCTTAGGATTCCTAAAGTTCTAAATAGCAGTAAGAAAATGTGGAGAGCCACAAGCAAGGAAAGACTTGGTCACTGTATTCAACAGCCATTATGTACCCAGCTTTTATGAAGAATACCCCAGAACTCTGAAATTCTCTCCACATTGCTCTTCAGTCAGAGTCCAAATTCAGCATTCCTAAATCCTTTTGTATTGAATTCCTTGTACTATAGATGTAGTGAATATATGTTCTGGTTATACAGAAAGATATCATCATACAGTTAAGTCTGTCAGCTAGCATTAGAGTCATAATTTAATATTTAGTATTTATGCATTCACACAAGTTATATTCATGAGGACACTTAGAAGAGAAACATTTAGAAACTTTAAAAATTTCTCTGGCATTCACATGATAAGGAAATATGGATGTATTTGTCAGACTGTTTCATTTTATTTGAATTGTAATGCCATCTGCCAAAATTCACTCTCTCAAAAAGTACTGCTTTTGACAGCATCAGAAAGAAACTTTGTGTGAGGAATAGGCATCTATTTTTTACTTAATTTACAAAAGACACATTTTGTTTGTATTCACAAGGGCATTTTGCAAATTAATTTTGCCCAATTAATATGTTATTCTGTGACAACGACAGAATAATCAGATTCTTGAGTTCAAATTCTTTTCAGTTTTAACTTTGCAAATCATGAAAAAATTATATGGCATAACGGAAATTCACTTTTTCAATTTACGATAATGCCATCTTTCCTCTATAAAGATGACACTATTGGCATCACCTAGGCATTCACTTTAGGTGATTTCTAGTAATGACTAAATTTGTGTTGAGTCATTCTTACTTGATTCCCACTGCAATATAAAGTTTGTATTATTTGTGAAGTGATAAATAGAATTTACCCGAAGTTAGTGATTGTGGGAGAGAAAGAAACAAAGTAAGTTTCAGAGGAATTGGCTTTAAGATCCTCAATTCTTTGTAAGCAGGTAGTGACAGCTGAGCTGAAACTGGCCAGACATCTGCTCAGTTGTTCGACAGACACATAGCGTTGACTCTGCATTTAACATGCTAAATAAGACAGAAGGGATACAAGAGAAGATACGATCCTTGCCTCAAATACTTTACCATCTACTTGGAGAGGTAAAAGTATCCACAGCTAAAAGTAGAAATGGATCTATAAGGCGTATTTATGCATGAAGGTGCAGGTATGACTAGTATACACAAATATTCTATGGTTTCACAATAAGGCTGCCTTAATTTAAGATGTCTTCATGACTTTCACTGATTCTCAGGTAGAATTATGAAGAAGGCAAAGAATAGAAGTGGGGGCTCTCTGGGGAAATTGATGAGTTCAGGTAAAAGCTGGGGAAAAGTGTGTGAGATAGATAATTTTGCAGAGAATGGGCAAAAGTAGTGTATGTAAATTTTAAGATAACTATCCTAGTTGGAGTAGAAGACTTGTGTTAGAAAATAATAAGAGAAGATGGGCGGATCACGAGGTCAGGAGATCGAGACCATCCTGACTAACACGGTGAAACCCCGTCTCTACTAAAAAATACAAAAAACTAGCCAGGCGTGGTGGCGTGTGCCTGTAGTCCCAGCTACTCGGGAGGCTGAGGCAGGAGAATGGCGTGAACCCGGGAGGCGGAGCTTGCAGTGAGCTGAGATCCGGCCACTGCACTTCAGCCTGGGCGGCAGAGCGAGACTCCGTCTCAAAAAAAAATAAAAATAAAAATAAAATAAAATAAAGAAAATAATAAGAGAAAAGACTGTATATATAATATGGATCAATTAATGGAATGTTTTTGAACACTAAGTTGAAGAGTCTGAAGTAACTGGAAACCATTACAGGGTCAAAAAGAGGAACAACATAATCGCTTCATTTTAGGAAAGACTTATCCAGGCACTTGTATTCTTTTTTTTTAAATTTTAATTTTATTTTATTTTAGTTTATTTATTTTTTTTGAGAGGGAGTTTCGCTCTTGTTCTTCAGGCTGGGGTGCAATGGAGCAATCTTGGCTCACTGCAACCTCTGCCTCCTAGGTTCAAGTGATTCTCCTACCTCAGTCTCCCGAGTAGCTGGGATTACAGGCATGCACCACCATGCCTGGCTAATTTTGTATTTTTAGTAGAGACGGGGTTTCTCCTTGTTGGTCGGGCTGGTTTTGAACTCCTGACCTCAGGTGATTCACCCGCCTTGGCCTCCCAACGTGCTGGGATTACAGGTGTGAGCCACCATGCCCGGCCTGTATTCTTAATATTTACATCATTAGTACATAGCACATATCCCTGTCCAGGACAGTGCGTGGAATATCATAGTAAAGTAAACAATTAGAACCAGATGAATGGGTTATTCAAGGGGACAGTTCTCTTTCTGTGGCTGAAACACAAGTGTGTTACACTGGAGTTTGACTCTTTGATTTGCAGAATGCTCCATAGCACAAGTCGTAGTTGGAGGTGGGTGCTGCTTCTCACCTACGGAAGTTGAAAAGGCCAGGTACTTGACTTCTCTGGAAACGTGGGAACAAAGGCATGGACCTGTGGCCTAGGTTTGGGCAATCAGACACAACCAGATGAGATTTTTAATCTGGAGCTAGTGATGTAAAGCAGTGGCAACAGTGGAGAATGTTTTCTAGTGGCAGCAGAGACTGCCACAGTTAGATTCTGTGACCAGTTGTGGCAGTTTGGCCAGAGAGCAGTGTCTTTACTCAGCTGTCCTTGGGGGATAACCCTGGCTGGACTATGGCTATGGAACTTCTCTTTGTTTTTTCTTTTTGTCCACAACTGGTTTTGCCACCTTTTTTGTGATTCTGTAAGTTACTCAGTGGCCTTTCAATAAATTTGTTTTCTTCATAAATCAAGCAGAATCCATTTTTGTTGTTTGCTCTCAAGAACTCTGATAAAGCATCCAAGGCAGGCATACCATCTGGGGATAATGACAGGAGGCAGAGAGAGAAAAGGACAACAGTGAGAGACATTGACAAGGAAGAATTGACAGAGTTGGTAACTAGCAAGACATTGCTTTACTATTCTGTTTGCAGTAGTATGTGCATGACGTTGCCTAAGGGATAAAACAGAATGAAAAGAAATATTTGCAAGGATATACCCTAACAGATTCATAATAAAGTGTTTGCAGAACATGTGAATATAATGTCTGTAAGTGTGACATTTCTTCGGAGGATAAACTGGGGAAGGAAGTGGTGGTAAACATAAATGATTTTTTAAAATTAAAAATAAATCTTTCTATAAAGGGAAAGAGTAAAGTTAGAGAACCAGGAAAGCTGGCAGTGTAATTTAGTTTGAGTTCAAAGGCCCAAAAACCAGGTGAACTGACGGTATAACTCCCATCCCAAGGTCAAAGCTCTGAGAACCAGGAGTTCTGATGTCTGAGGGCAGGAGAAGATGGATAACACAGCTCAAGAAGAGAAAGGGTTAATCTGTTCGGGAAGCACTTCAGTCACAACCAGAAATACTGTTTAGCAACTATCTGGGCATCCCTTACGCCAGTCAAGTAAACACATAAAATTAACCATCACATCATCCTACTTACAACTGCCATAGTAAATACTGGACAAAAGCAAATCCATTCATTCCCTTCCCCTGCTAGGAGAATTCTGGTGCTTTCCCCTTTGCTCTCAGACAAAGCCTAAACTCCTCTGAATGACACTCAGAGTCTGCCATGACCTGCCATGGTCATGTCTTCCCAAGGGCATGTCCTTTGCCACACAAACCTTTCGTGCTCAGGCTTCCTTGTAACCCTTTGACTCCTGGTTTTTGCACATGTTTGCTCTGCCTGGAGCCTACTTCTCACCCACTTCTCCCATCTAACTCTTCTCTCTCCTCTACAGTTCAGCTACATGTTTCCCTTCTTAAAAGTGTCTGCTGACCACCATTCTTAGAAAAATAGCCACTGCAGTATTTTTATAACCCTTGGTTCAAACATTATAGCCCTTAATACTTACAGGACAATGGTTAATGTTCTCATTTTTTTCACCATTAGACAGTTAGAACTGTGGGACTACATTACTCATCGATCTTTGCACTGCTATTTCTCAATGATTGTTGTATTTCCAACGTCCAAGCTTTACTCCAAATACGTCGATATGTACAGTCACAGTAATGGAAAGAGCACACATGACTTATGAAGCCTAAAAGATTTCCACAGCCACAGTTTAGCTAATTTTATTATTAACAAGGAGTTCTTTTTTCACAAAGTGAGAGAAGGTCTAAGGTCTATTAACCTGAAATGAATCTACAACGAAGCTGGATCTTTAAGATACAACGTATTTTTGTTTCTTAAATGTTCAATGGTCAAAAGGCTAGGTATTATAAAGGAGAATAATGTATTTAGAAACATTCTCGGCTTCAAGGAGAGTCAAACTTCAGAAAACTGTCTTGTCTTTCCTTCAACTTTAGAGTTTCATAGATAGGGTCCTTTAGTGATTCTTGTTTAACGTAAGTCACTCTTACATTATGGGAAAAACAAAAAAGGAAACAGAAAGATAAGCACAGATTTTAAAAAGAGGATAAGATATAGTTAGAGAAATAGACTGGAAAAATATCCTAAAATTTTAAAGTCCAATGGAAAAAGAAGAAAAAGGGGGAAGCAAGACAAATGTTCAAAAGCGTGGAGAAAGCTGTAGCTCATGGTTGCTGAGATTCAGCCCCAATAGATTAAACCCCCAAAACTGGTGTTTCCTTCAACTTTTGGTTTCTTTACCAGAATTCCTTTGTCTTCATCATCCAGCTCCTTAAGGTCACAAAACATCCACAAGTAATCAGCCATCTGAATAGCAGGCTGAGGGGGTAATCTGCATTTTATGCACTTTTGCAGCTTACTGTAGGGAGGAGGTAGAAATGTCCCAATGCTGAAACCCTATTCTGTAATTGAGCATTATAGGTATTTTCAGTTTACTTAATATAATTCCAACTTTGAATTAACTTGGAATGCTACTCTAAGAGAAAAGTTCTAAACCGGTGCTACTCCTTTTTCTATTTTATAATATAAATTCAGTTTTCTTATACAAATTTTTTTTGGGAGATTTATCCTGAAACTAAAAAGAATGGCAAGAATGTGATGAACATATAGATATATCTTAAACGTTTCTTTTGGGTAAAGTGGATAAACGTTTCTTTTTAGGCATGGGACTAAAAATAGATATTATCCAAGATCCAGAGAAAAGTTCATGGAAAGTCAGGTTGATCCTTACAAGAATGCAGACAATGTTAACTGCGAAAAACAGAACAAAACCTTTTTGTATGAGGCTGTGTGTTCTTGGATGCAGAAACCATATGTTTGTCATTGTTAAATCTCCAGCTCTAGACCAGTGCTGGGAACATAGTAGGCACTCAAGAAACATGAGTTGAATAAATCAGGCTACAGGGCAATTTGGAGAGGGTGTACCTGTAGTTTTAAGGCAACCCTTTTAACATAAATGTTCACATAGCCAGTATAAAATATAATCTTCATAAAGCAAAGCGATTGTAGATAAGTAGAAACCAGGTAAAATCATACCCTCCCATGTGATTCAGGAAAAAAAATCCAAATTCCACACAGGGCCTAGAAGGTCTTCCATTCTGCCAGCCTCCCTGACTTCTCGTCATACCACTCTCCTCTCTGTTCTCTATACACCAGCCATGCTGGTTTTTTTCTTTTGTGTTCTCTGAATGTGTCAAGTCCAGTCCATTTTTAGGGCTTTTATCTCTGTCCTTTACTTTACTTGGAACATTCTTCCTTAGATGTTTTCATAGCTGGCTCCTCATCATTCAAATCTCCTTTCACATATCACATGCTTACCTTGCGTTCACCACGCCATCTAAAATAGCTACTGCCTTTCCTTCCCTTTTTCCAACACCTTGCTTTATTTTATTAGCATTTTCTACCATATAACATTTTACTATTTATTTTCTGGTTTTCTCATTCTAATCTTCACTTGAGACTATTGGTACTTTGATACAAAGGAAGTGGTCTCTTATTCAATCAATGGATAAATGTGAACACTTAGAAATATACAAAATGCTGTAAAATGATTCCAAAGTGAAGAGGGTGATGTGATACCTGAAAGGATCATGGCACATAAAGAATGCGGGAAAGAAAAGAACAGAGAGTGAAATTTCTGTTCTTGAACCTATGAGCCAGCATTATATTGATTAGCTCAATATCTGGTCGAGTGGTGCCCTAAATAAATCATGCATAATTTCATTTAGCTTCCTAGTTGGAAATTTAGCTTTTAGGTACAATTAATTTCAATGTGAGCTTAGAGCATTGTTGAATTTGGTATCCCAGACCCTGATAACTCTATAAAATGAATATAAAATGGTAGAAAGGGATGGAAATGGTTATTTTAATAGCTGGCCACAGAATTTTCATGAGAATGTTTATATTCAGGAAACTACCTTAATGATGCTCTTTGGTTGTAAAAAAATAAGACCTTAGAAGCCTTACTTTTTTTAAAAGAAACCATAAAGATGAATGGTAAACTGCTCTGCATGAGAAATGAAGATAAATTTGGGGGCTAGGAAAAAGAAGCAGAGAAGGATTGAGTCTATAAAAATACACTGGTGTCAAGGTGGCCAAAGTAGTTGTGAAAGTAAAAATGTAGAATATCATATTTGAAATTCCTACACACACACACACACACACACACACACACACACACGCTGCCTTACATTGCCCAAACCATCAATAAGTTCCTTTAATGTATTGCTTGTAATGCCTTATGTGACAGGTTTCTAGGAATCAAGGAAGCAGGGTTGAGTTGCATATCTGGGTTGGCCTGGAGAAGAAAACAGCCATGAAAATTGAAGTATAAGTGAGATCAAGAGTTTGGCAGGCAGGAACTTAGAGCTAAGGTATGACTTCATGAATGTAATCCTCCAGGAACTCACAGAAACCTGAGTTAGGGCTCAGAAACTAGAAGTCTAACATTTTATAAACATTTACAGACTTCCAAGATTGAGATATAAAAAGCAAGAAGATAGAGACTCCAGTTTCACCTCTCACATGACTTCACTGCTACTCAGGATCAACAATACTCACATATGTATCGCGATAGCAGGAAGGAGTTCCATACAATACCAGACAAGTTTCTAAATATTAAGAAGCCTTAAAAAAATAAGTAGAGGGCAACATATTGTATTTTTCTGTCCTCTTTTATTTCTAATTTATAGAGCACTGAAGTTATTATATTCACCTCTGGTAACACTATAGGGTAGCATTATAAGGTAAAAATTAAACACTGTCTATAAAATATAAGGGTCTAACTACAGAGCAAAGAGGAAAAAAGGGAGGCATAAATCCTTCAGGAAGCTGACTTATATGTGTGAGTGTGTGTGCTGTGTGAGAAAAGGCCAAAAAGAAATTTCCTATCTATATGCTGTAATCAGCTAGAATATTCTTCAAAAGAATGTCAAAGTGAATCAAATAATCCATGATCAAAGACAAGTCAGAAACTGAAACAGCAGCATTGACTCAGTTGACTCAGATATTATGAGAACAGCTGAAGGGACTCGATGGTGAACTCATGCAGATTTTTTGTTTGGATCTGGAGGATGCTTGTTGAAATTGTACCTCTCAACTTGACTTGACTCTTAACTGTGCCTCATAACATCAACTGTCTAGAAAATATCTTGTTAACTACGAGTCTACCATCTCTTATTGGACATATATGGAACTCCTATGATATCTTGGTGACCAAGAAGGCCTTAATGTTCCCCCCAGCTTGACTAAACTTTAGACAGGTTTCTTCCTGACTATAGGCCCTTGATCTCCCTTTTCTTAGACTATTTTTCCTTAGAAAACTTGCATATTGTAAATTCTTTCTTGCCCTTTTGAGATATAAATCGTCTATAACCCAGGAATGTCTTTTTTTCACAGACTTGGGATCCATCTCTTTGAAATGTAATAAGAAAGGTAGGAGCCTAACTTTCATAAGTACCGATTAGTAAACCCAAATGGCTTAATTACATTGACAAAATTCACCCCTCCCACGTCCTCCAATAGTTTTCCATCAGCTCACCCTAGTGTTTAAAAATCCTCCTGCTTTTTGTTTCAGGGCACTTGAGTTCAATCTCCCTTATTGCAATGATCCTGAATAAAGTCTTCCTTGCCCGTTTAATTGTAAACTCTACCCAGTGCAAATTATCTTTGACAATGAACCAACCTTTTTTCTCGTCTTTCTAAATTTTCTGGTCTCCTGATACCAGGCAATACTTTCCAGTTACTTTCAAATCAGTAAAATGCTTTTCTTTCAAATATGAGATTTAGAATAAATCTCTAAATTATTCTAATTTTTAGAATTATTTAGATAATTCTAAATATCTAAGAATATCCATTTTTGGATATTCTTGACAATGGATATTCATGACAGAGTTAGTGAAGGATAGATACAATAAAGAACAAAAAATCCACAGTGCAGAATATGAACATTTAGGTGATTAGATAACACCAAGGAATAATTCAGTGAAAATACATTCTAAAACGCTTACATTCTACCCTGAACAACATGCGCATGCACGCAGGCGCGTGCATACACACACACACACACACACACACACACACACAGAGAAATACTAAAATCTTTTCAACCTAATGCTACACATACATACAACATGGTTAAGGTTGAAAACTTGAAACATTTCTCTGCCAAGTGTAGAAATCTTCGTATTACATGCTGTGAAATACATGAGAATGTTTTTGAACATAGTAGGATTTCATGTATAGAATGCTAAGTGTTGATATTCTGGTAAGAAGCACTATTTGCATCAATCGAGGTAATGGGAGCTAGTAGTTTACCAAAAAAAGGCATGATATTGGCTGGGTGCAATGGCTAATGCCAGTAATCTCAGCATTTTGAGAAGCTGAGGCGGGTGGATCACTTATGGTCAGGAGTTCCAGACCTCCTGGCCAACA
>NW_012102965.1:551923-553449 GCF_000951045.1 Mandrillus leucophaeus | reverse complement strand
TCTCTCATTTTGTTGAACAAACTTTTGTGCCCTCTTAGTGCTCTGTTCCTTTTAGACAGTCTTTTTATGTAAGTTCTTCTACGCTTTTTTCCCCTGTTGTTATATATATTCAGAAGTTTTGTTATCTCTTATTTTTATCTTTTTAGATTTCTTGCTTCACTTTTCATTTGAGGAAGATTTTATTTATGTACTTATATTTCCTTCTTCTTTTACTGCGTAAAATTTATTACAGAATAAATCAACAGATGTTAGTAATTTAAATTTTATAGAATTTATAATAAATGAATATTTTCCCTTCTTTAAAAATGGAGACAATAATACCTACCACAGAGGACTGAGGAAAGTATTAAAACACCTTGTAGGGTGTTAGTGGGGTATGAGTAAGCAGTTATAACATTCTATCCCTTTCTCTGTTTCTCCCTCCTTCCCAGATAACAGGTTAGAAAATGGCTTTTTTTCCAACGTATTTCCACTTGTCTTGTTGAGTCCTATTCGTCCTCTGGAGTGCAGAGGTTCCTCTCTTCTATGCCTTTATCCTGCTCCCGATCCTCCCAGATTCAACAGAATTACTGCCTCTGCTCCCACGGCATGTTCTATTAGAAAGATTCTCTTATATTAAAGTTATTTGTTTACATACCTATCTCCCATTACTATGTATTCCTTGAGAAGTCCAGCACTGTGCTCGACACCTAGGCGTGTGTGTGTGTATGTGTGTGTGTGTCCACCTGGGGTGTGTGTGTGTGTGCACACACCCATGCATGTGTCAGTCGTATTCTTTCCTCCAATTTATTCATTTGGAATTTTCAACTAATATCATGCTATACAGTCTTATTCCCAATGGTGTTACAAAGTTTAAGATAATATTAAGTATTTGCTGTTGCATTTCAGTAGTTGGTTTCTTCCTAGGCTTTTGATGTGTGAAGCTGATGCCAGATAAATAAATCTAAAAACACAGATTAAACTTATAAGCCAACCAACTAATTTTAACTCTTGGTCAAATTAAATAGCAAACTAGTCAATAATTACAAATGAATATTAGTAACTTCATGTATTAATCATTGTTAAGCATATTAATAAATTTATTCTCCATATACTTAGATAAGTATATTGTATATAAAACATATGAAAACTTTCATGCAAATATGTACTATATGAGAAAATATCATTAAAGGCAAATTTTAAAAATATATTGGTATAATTTAACATATTACTTATCAAATTTGATTTTATCTTATTAAGTCTTTTTCTATGATATATTTGTTTTAAACAATCAAATTAACTTGCTAATGGTTTCTTCCTTCACTGAGGAACTGCAAAGAATTGGGGTTCTTTGACTTCTAAGGAAATGGTTCCCAGAAACAGCATTTTTTCCTAAAATTTTGGAGAATTTCAGACAACAAGTTTGTATCAGTTTGCTAGAGTGGAATATACATTCCACTTTTTAATTTATGCAAGCTTAGCTTCCTTTTAGGTTAACAAGCATTACTTACATACTATTTTCAGCCAAATTTATGTTAGATACTTTC
>NW_012102965.1:549861-551873 GCF_000951045.1 Mandrillus leucophaeus | reverse complement strand
ACACAAGCGCATTAACACAGTTCAATCACTGTTCATCAGTGAAGCAAATGTTTAAGATCCAGAACTCTCAAGATAAAACACAGCAAAAAAAAAATAACAAAACAATTCAAAACAAAAACAAAAAACCATATAGGAACATCTTTGGTTTGTCAGTTTTTCTCTTCTAAGTAGAAAAGATAGTAACTTCTACATTTTGTTCCTAAATACCTGACTGCATTTGCTTTGTGCAGTTTTCTGCCTCAGCATTGTTTTTCTGATGATAAAACCTAACTTGTAAATATAAAATGTATTGACCAATACCATCGAGCTTGTTTGGAAACAGCAGATTCTCCAGGGAAAGTCTTTCACTTCTTTTTCTTCTGTTAATAAGGGCAATTAGAAACATAATGGTCCATTGTGACTGGAGCCTTCCTAGTTAAACTCAGCAGCAGCAGAAAGCAATGTTTCTAGGTTCCTCTTCCAACATAAACACTCTATTATCTACTTACTTCAGTCATTTTAAGTACATTCAGCTCAAATCATCTCTCACAAAATAGATTATAATATATTGTCAATCTTAATTAAGTAAAATTAGTTATTTAGTGTTCAGATCTGATTTTTAAATCAGTTGTTATTGAGGCTTGGAAAATGAACGCAGTGAAATTTAAAAAAAATGCATAATCAGATCTTGTGTTTTTATTCACACAATTTTTTAATAAGAGAAAAAATGGTCTGTAGACAATTAGGTTCATGAAAGTGGTCTAGTTAAATCACTCAGATTAGACTAAAATTCTGGGAAATATTTGATGATGAGCAGCGTTAATTTTGAGACAATTTTAGCCTACTAATGAGATCCGGGTCCATCATGATATTTTTAGGTTGGAAGTGACACATGACATCATTATCCACACATGATTGGGAGAAATGTTTTTCAGTAGGAGGGCTGATTTATTAGCAATTAATATTTAAGTAGTTTTCTGGGCATTTCCGGCTCAGGGAAACAAGATTGAAGTTTATGTATATTACTTCCCATGACATCCTACTGCTTAATATAATGTCAGTTCTGAGAACCTTATCTTTCTGGCTGTCATAGTCAAACATAAACCAGGGCATAAGACTAAGGAGAGCCAATTTCCTTTTTCTGTATATTTACCTTGTAAGTTCTTACATGACAATTCATGTGTCAGCCTCTATCTAGAATGGTTTCTCATTTCCATTCCCTTAAAAAAATAATAACCTTTTCTAACTCTCAGGAGCCTTAGCTTTGTGAATCCACAGGATTCTTTTAGTCTTCTTAGCAAATAAACCAAAATTCCTGGAGACCGAAACCACCACCACCAACCAAAAAAATCTGTACACTTCGGGATGAGGGAAACAAAATGGAAGGATAGACGGATCCCCAAGCGGTTGGGAAACATCAATATGCACCAGCAACCATGACCTTGCCACAGGTATTGAGGATTACAATCTTTCAGCTCCTTGCAAATGTAAGATGAAATCACTCAATATTTTAACTTGCATTTCTTTGGTAATGGCTTGGCTACACATTTTAAAATTATGGTTACTAGACATGTGAATTCTTCTCTCCCTCTGTCTCCTCTCTCTGTCTCTCTCCCTGTCTCTCTCTCATTTTGTTGAACAAACTTTTGTGCCCTCTTAGTGCTCTGTTCCTTTTAGACAGTCTTTTTATGTAAGTTCTTCTACGCTTTTTTCCCCTGTTGTTATATATATTCAGAAGTTTTGTTATCTCTTATTTTTATCTTTTTAGATTTCTTGCTTCACTTTTCATTTGAGGAAGATTTTATTTATGTACTTATATTTCCTTCTTCTTTTACTGCGTAAAATTTATTACAGAATAAATCAACAGATGTTAGTAATTTAAATTTTATAGAATTTATAATAAATGAATATTTTCCCTTCTTTAAAAATGGAGACAATAATACCTACCACAGAGGACTGAGGAAAGTATTAAAACACCTTGTAGGGTGTTAGTGGGGTATGAGTAAGCAGTTATAACATTCTATCCCTTTCTC
>NW_012102965.1:539757-548796 GCF_000951045.1 Mandrillus leucophaeus | reverse complement strand
TTTCAGTGTGGATAAAATCAGTGAGTTAGGCACAAACCTTAAAATAGTTATAAGCCACATTGGAATGATAGTGTCCTGTCTTTTGACCACTTTCTCTATGAAATTAAATAAGCTTCACTTCATTTTAAATATGCTTTATATTCAGAACTCACCCAAGAATATTTCAAAATATACAAGGTAATTCTAACCCAAAACGATAGAATTTTAGCTGACTCTCTTCAACTTGTGTACTACATATGTCAAGAGCAGTTATGAAATACTAGAGATACCAGAGCAATTATAGAAAATCTTACAACATTACCTATTAGAATTTCACCTTAAACATAAACCTTTTCAGCTTTTTTAAACCAAAAATATTCTTATTTAGAGAAAAACACTATTCATCTTAATACACTTAAAGTAACAGACTATGCCTTCACAAACTCATATTTTTACACATTTAAAAAATTCTTAATTGTGAATAAACCTTACACATGGACTTTTTTGCATTTTTATGTTTGACTTGCAAAAGTCTATTAAACACAATAGACAATTGTCTACAAAAAACAATAAGCCTTTTAAGTTAGTATCTGTAGCATGTGCCTAGAAAATATACCTTTTTGATAACAAATATACCATAAAATGCAAAGAAATGGGGACCTGGTGAATAATGTCATAAAATATCAGAATTTAATTTACAATTTTCTTCATTCTGCGGACCATAGAAAAAGTGCCTGTTTAGTTATTAGCGTATATGTAAAAGTTTGAAAAATACTTATATGTCTAAATGATCTTTGTTGAAAATGACCCTTCATCCTGGACATTCCAATGTATTAAAAAGACAGCAAACTATAGATATATTAATGAACAAGAAAAAAGTTGAGACTCTTCAAATAAACATTTTAATTCTCATTTATGAGCAAAACAGTCCATGACCTGTCCTCTGTCTTTTCCATGCCTCCAGCTCTATTCTAACCAGATGGTAGTAACTTGCTTCGAATAAATAACAGTATTTACATTTAATCTTTGTAACTAGGAGCTGTATTTCCGACCTTGCTTCGCAGTCTTTATATGTAAGTTTGTAAGTGTTTGTAAACTTTTAACACTTACACAGGGCACGTATTTTTCCTTTAAAACGTGGACATAAAATTAATCACATATTTTCCCCTTTGGACTAACAAAACATAGCACAGCAAAACATATTGTGATAGAAAAAATATGATTTTAAATGGTCTCTGCTGGCTGATATTTAGTGATTTATGAGTTTCCTATGACATGAAAGACAGAATGTCATTTTCCTTGGAAATTTTGATATTAGCCACTCTCATAGGTTGCTGTAAGTCTGTATTATGATCAATTAGCATTCCTTTCATTTCCTACATTATCTAAGCTAGACTTTACAGTCAGCCACCATGATAGATTCATGTTATTCTTCTCTCGGGAGAGACATTTTCTCACATGCCAAACACTTTGCACAGCTGTAAATTTATTGTAGCTATGGTAAGGATAAAGCTGTGAGCTCTAATGTAAACATCTGGAAGAGTGAAAGGGATGCTCAATGTCTATTGACATATAATACTACATAGCTTCCTAAATTCATGAGCATGTTGTAATGTTCATTGTCACTACATAAGATTATACATGCTATAAGCATTTTCTAAGTGTTTCCTTATTGTGCTATAAATTCATGGACATGCAGCCCAAAAAAGCCCATAAAATCCTCTTCTTAAGAAGCAGTGATAACATCCTAAATATTCAGATCCAGAAAAATGTGTTTTATACATTGATTTTACAAATACACTTTCAGAAGCAATCATTAAGGTAAAATAAGACTGTGAACATATTTTTGAAATAAGTCTTCCACAAACTCAACGCAGGTGCAAATTCTTTGCTTATAGGAAAGGAAGGATCTGAAGTCATGCGGTCTTTCTCCTTTAGGGCCAAGTCAGATTTGGGTTCTGTTTGCAGGATGCTCTACTCACTGAGTTCAGTTAAATATGCCTCTGTCACAGGACAGTGTGCTTAGTGAAAACAGGTGATTGGTGTACATTTTTACTCTATATTTAACTTTCCATTAGGTCCCTAGACTTTGAAAAAGATCAAGTAAATTAAAAGTCATCTTTTGTTAAAAGGTGTTTTTTATCTTCCCAAATCCAAGTTATAAATAAAAAGTTTTTGAAGCATTTTCTTTTATAGATCTCACAATATTACAGAATGCCCCTCATGTCATGAGGCTAATGGACTCAAAGGGAATGATGCTGATCTTCAAAGCTTTCCGGAGGAGTTGAGTAATGAATTAGTCAAGTTACCAACAAATGGGTTTGGGGTTAACAAGAAATTGATCTATCAAGTTGCTGCTGCTGCTTCTTCTACTTTTTTTTTTTTAATTCCAACATATTTACTCAATATTATTGACTTTAACATCTTTGAAGAAGGATGTGCGTATTGACAAAAATACAAGAAATGTCCATTGCAGCTAACTGAAACAAGTAGGAAGTAAGTCAGGGCAGGGTGTCTTTTATTGAGGTGCATTTATGTTAACTCTAATCACAGCAGCTTCAGGGCTGGTTTTCCTGTAGGACGCCAGAGATCATTTCTGTTACCAGACAGACCCCTCCTGGGAACCTTGTACTTTGTTGCAGGAAATGAGCCAAGAAGCATATTATTTACTGCTTTAAGCAGGGGAACCTGACATGGAAGGGATAGTCTAACTTTTCTGCCTTAAAATGCAGACCATTCCAGACATCTCCAGGTAATTTGCAACTTCCTCCCCTCTATCCTTATCATCCAATTTCATACACATTTTCTCTGTCTTCTATTTCTTCTATAAGAAAATTACATTTGTTAAAAATATAAAAACAGTATATATTTATCATATACAAATTGACACTGAAATATTGTGCCATTGTGGAGTGGCTAAATTGAGGTGGAATGGCTAAATCGGGCTAATTAACATATGCATATACTTCTCATTTGTTACAGTGAGAACACTTAAAAATCTGTCAGCAATTTTAAAGAATAAAACACATTTATACCTTATCTGTCTCAAAGCAATTATAATGTGTTGTAAACTATCTACTTATTGGTTTCTCTCCTTCACTGTATAGTGATTTGGGGATGGGAGTGAGGGGCAAGGTCCACAGCCTGCAGTTTATCTTTGATACTCAGTACCTGAGAAAAGGAGGGATGGAGAAAGGATGAAAATGATGCTGATTAATTAATTAAAGATCTCTTAGAGGCTTACTACAGTACCTACAGTGCACTGCTTCTTAAAAAGTGTAACCCTGGTCAGTTAGGAAGCAGAGACCTATAGGATCCAATCTGGCAGTCTTTAGCCACATGTGGCTACTGGGCACTTGAAAGGTAGCTGGTTTAAATCGAGACATGCTGAAAATATAAAATACACATCAAATTTGGAAGACTTCGTAAAATACATAATGCAAAAATTTAAAAATAATTTTATATTGATTACATGCAATATTTTTGAAATAATGAGTTAAATCAGATGTATTATTAAAATGCATTTCCTGTTTCTTTTTACTTTTTCCAGCATGGCAACTAGAAAATTTGAAACTACATACGTAATGGTAGCTTACGTTGTATTTCTACTGGACAATACTACTATAGACCATCTATGAATTTAACTTACAGTTAGAAGGCAGGAGAGTAGAGGATGAGGTTAGAATATCAACAGAGAGACCAAAGACAATTATTATTGAGCATCCAATAAGATGGGTCCTGCTATATACTCTTCTACATTATTTCATTTAATCCTTGTAATGATTTACTTTTCCTGTGGGTTTTCATAGCACCTCTCTATCATAATGCTTTTTCATGATGTATTCAATTTGTCTGTCTATGCCTATTTATATCCCCAACTACATTATAGGTACCATAAGGGCTAGGACCCTGTGTCTTTTTTTTTTTTTTAGGTGTTAAAATCTGAACATTCTGCATGATTTCTAGAGCATAGAATGCTCAATAAATTTCTGTTGAATGAATAAATAGATGCCTGAAAGAATGAGCAATAAGTTACTCTCATTTTATAGATGAGAAAGTGAAGGCCTGTAGAAGTCAAAGAACTTGCCTCAGCTCACATAGTAGTGATTTAAATCCATGCCCATCAGATTCCAAAGCCTGTGCTTTCCCACTGTGCATCAGGAGCATCACAAAAAAGATCGATCTATTCAAAGCTAAATTAACTTCGAAGAACTGAGAGGTAGGACTAGTGAAGAAAATAAAACCATCAAGCCTAATCCATTTACTCTTGAACAAAGACCTTTATTACACACATTGCTCCCATCCTTTGGTACACTGTTTTAACGGGTGAGTTTTTCAAAATCCAGGTTTAAAGTCTCATTTTCAATATTTGTTAAATGATAAGATGAATGCCTGAAAGCTATCATAAAAATAGTAGTGTGGATATAGATGAGATATGCAGATTTAGGTACATGTTTCTTGAAGGAAGCTTTTGCATACACTCCCAGACCCCGCCCTGACCCTAGTCTCTGGCCCATTCCTAATAAAACAACTAAATTATTTTGTAATTACAAAATAATTTGGTTCTTTAATACATATCAAATTTTGAAGACTTAGTAAAATACACAATGTAAAAATCTAAAAATAATTTTATATTGATTACATATAATATTTTTGAAATAATGAGTTAAATCAGATGTATTATTAAAATGCATTTCATGTTTCTTTTTACTTTTTCCAATATGGCAACTAGGAAATTTGAAATTTATAAATTTGTTATTCAATTAAGCTCTTTTTCTCTGTAATATTAACAGGAAAATAATATAAACTGTTAAGTAGTTTGTTATATTCGATCAGAAACAGTAGAAAAGAAGAAAAGTTGTGTACTGTGCCCTGCTGTGTTGGGATCCTGAAAGGACCGTCATCAGCTAATGGAACATGGATTCCATGGAAGGAAGAGAAGCTGATGGACTCAGTCCAGGACCCCCGGGAGAGCTAAGAGAACAGTAAGGGGAGCCATGGGTGCTTTCACTTTGTGCTCTCACATCCTGTTGCTTCCACTATTTGAAAACGAAAAGGTTTGTTAAAATGTGTGATACAGGCATAAGTAAAACAGGTATTGAAATATAAGAAAGAGTAGCTGGGGAAGACTTTACAGAATAAGCAGGATTAAAACTCGAACCTGCTATAAATAATCTGCTGTTATAACTATAGTAAAGTTTTGAATAGAAACATAACATTTTACATCTGCAATGCAAAGTCACCAGAATGAATGTCTTGATTCTCTATGACACAGGTTATATTTGTCAATATGTCTTTCTCCCCTCTTAGATTAAATGATCCTAGAAGGCCAGGGTTGTGTTTCAATCATCTTTGTTTCCATGGCAGCATTTCACATTGCCCCCTTTTCCAGGGTGTGGATTCTGAATACTTTGGCTTTAAAATAATTAGTCTCATTCAGTAACTATGGATACTCTTCCATTTGATTTCCACCACCTGACTTGTATACAGTTGATGCTCAGTACATAGTTGATGAAGGAACAAATAAATCCAGAATAATTAAATGATGGGAGATGGATACATTAATTGCCCTTCTTTAAAACACACAGGATGCAAAGCTCAGGGAGAAAAAGAGTAAGATGGGAAGGGAATCACTACCTATGGGGAAAAAAGGCAAGTGAAGAATTATGGCAGATTCTGTGGGAGAGAAGACCATGAAAGATGATGACTAGGCAGTATTCAGTCAAAAGGTCAAAGATAATAAAACTCAAAAAGGGAATATAATATATACAAACCTTTGTAATTGCTAGGGAGCTAATTTATAAATATAAGCATAAACAATGTATTGTCATTAGCATGTTAATATAATTAAAGATGTTATTGTTGATGGTCAGTAACATGCCATCAACAATGACAAATGCTTAATACTGAACAAATACAAATATCCAGAAAAAATAGCCTCAGAGAAGTATGCATTATTGTTACAAAATAGCATGTTACTTAAAAAGCATTTCAGCAAAGAGAATTTGGCCACTGACTCACTATGAGACTGAATTTTTTTTTCTTTTAAGTATTAAAGAAATGAGCCCTATGTAGCAGTCCCATTTTCAAAGCCAATCAAGGGAGGGTTGAGTGATATTATCTAGAATTTGGCATAACACAACTTCACAACACAGCATTTCACTTTACATTATGCAGTAAAATAGCATCTCGTATTGTATAAATTGAATTCACTTTCAGAAGCTATAACCTGGTGAACCTGGGTTATTGAACTGAGATTTCTTGCTTTATCTTTGAATTTTTCAGTGTTAAAAAACATGGCATCATTAAATGTAAGAATGAACTTTTCTTAATACTTAGAATGGTTGTCATATACCAATAATAAAATAATACACATGTTGTAGCTAAAGTTTGACAGTAGGCTAATAATAATACTGGCAGATTGACCAACTCGAATTCGCTCTGTCACAAGCTCAAGAAAAAACAAACTAGTTAAAATGTAAGCATTTTTTTGGCAAGTATTTTCTGACGAAAGTGACAATTTGTCACTTAGGGTGATTTCTTGTGTTGGGTTTGTATGGAACAGCCAATAGTCTTCATATTTTCCTGTGGAGCTTTAGTTGAAATATACATTAGAACATGGATAAGTTTAAGTAACTTTTGGTCCTTTGATAGCCTTGTGATGGAAATAGTTCTTAAGGTACTGTGCATAAAACTTTCTGTGTACAATTATGCACATCAAACCTTGATTCTTGACTTTATTTAAATGAATAAAGAGAAAGGAAATAATATTCCAAGTAAGACTAGATATTACCATGTTGGACATTATAATGATTTTACTGGGCTGCAAATCAATATTATATTTTTAAAATGGCAACATAAATGTTGGTCCTAAGGCTTTGGAATTTTAAAACTGTTTTCTTTATTGTAATAAAATCTTACATTAAGTGGAGATAGATAATTGTTAAGTGCAACTTTAAGGCATAATAAGAGAATAATATGTTTATCGCTTCCAAGTCTACAAAATTATTGCAACTAATCAAGTGTTATCTAAGAAGATTCCTCTTCCAATGCATTGATAAAACTATATAATCAATGAAAAGAGTCATTTCAGCATTCCTTGAACAATTGATCCTCTAAGAAGGGTTATGAGTTAGCTTTGGCACTGGGTGCAGGAGCTGCAAGAGTGAGTAAGAGCCAGCAGGTTCTCCTTGAGGAGACTCACAGCCTGTGGTCAAAGAGGAAGCAGTAGACAGATAGGCAAACAGCCGTCTCTAATGAAGTTGGCAAGAATGATCATGGTGCTTGGGGAATTATATGAGGGAGGGATTCCTTTTGCCTGGGGCACTCCAGAGGCTTCACAGAGGAGGTAATGGGTCACATCTGAGCTGTGCTATGCAGAATGAGCTGGAGTTCAGATGTTAGAAAGGGAGGATAAAGTAACAAGTAATGAAATTTGAAATAAAGGAAGCAACATGACCGGCATTAGCGGGGTGCGAAATGTTACTCTGGGAAATGGCAAAGAGTTGCATGGCAGTAGGGCAGGTTCTAGTCACTGTTTCTCTCACCGGGTTGAGAGAAAAGGGCAGTAACAGAAGATGAAATTGCAACATTAGGTTAGGCAACCATCCAAGTTGTGCATGTACAAAAGAGCACTTCCAAAATATTTGAGAACAGTTTGTTATCTGAGGGAGAAAATACTGTTTTCAAGCTTTTAAACATAAATTGCTTCATAAGACCTCCTATTTGGAGAAGGATCACAAATGTGAACTGCAGCTGTGTGTTTCTCTTGACGATTTATAAATTTCCAATTTATGAAGCCTAAAGTATAAACATATGAATGCTTCTGAAAGGTGGCTAACCACCATCTCTACTCTCTGTCTTCCTTCAGAGACTGAAAGCCTTCTCAATAAATGGGAACCTTTTAATATTTCAATGATTTTATTCTGTAGGCAGAGGGAGACAGGTTTTAAAGGAAAAGTCACTGTTATCTGAAGTCAGGTGCCAGGTAGCTGTGTGACTTTGACAAAACCAGTTTTCTTCTTTGGGTCTCAGTTCCCTCACCCGTAAAATGAGAAAAGTTGTATTAGATAGTCTTTTAAGGTTCTTCTCTTTCTAGGTTTAGCACTTAAACATTTAGGACTCTGTGTAAAGACCAATTTGTATGTCCAAACAAATGACACTGGCCTTATATATAATTCAGGTCAGCAGAATTTGACAAAAGATTCAATCCATTAGTGGAAGAAAATGGTGTCTGAAATTATCCATATTCATTTATATTTCACAAGTACACAGATTTGCATTTAGAATATGATGAGAAATGGCAATTATCAAAACATTAGAGGAACATTAGAGGTTTGGGTGAAGTAGAGTGGAAGAACAGGAGAGTAAGTTCAGCTCTGCACATATTGACACTAAGATCCTATTAGTGGAAACACCTAATAAACACTTGGAAGTGTGATTCTGAAGCTCAAAAATATTTTACTCTGGAAACAAATTTGAGAGTCATTCTACAAGGGGTTACTGAGGCAGTGGGAGTGAATGAGGAGATCTTGAGGAAAATATGCAGTCTTGAAAGAGAAGGCAAGGGAGAAGCAAAAGAAGATGAGAGGCAGGAAGACCAGAAGAGAATGTGCTGGGAGGCTCTTGGGCAATGGTATTGGTCATGGGGTCAATCCTGTCACATGCTACACATAGGCCAAGGAAGAGATGGAATTTTTGGACGTTGCAATTCCAGAAGACCAGAGAAAAATCTTCTATAAATGTTTCAGTGGAAAATGGGAAAACAAGATTGCAGAAGGTTGGGGACTTATTTTAATTTTTACTCAGAATCCATGTTGTATTTAGACATAATGAAGGATTGTCTGGCTATTATAGACAGTATATTCATAATGGCAGATTTTTAAGTAAATGGGAATATATTCCAATCATCACAGATTTTTAGTAAAAAGCTATATAAATAATAGCAAAATATTAACTAGAGGTGCAAATTTGAGCATCTTTTCCCTCAGCGTTTTACTTCTGAAGGCAATTGATGTATGGAAATAATTATGTACAAGAGTATTCACTGAAGCATCATTT
>NW_012102965.1:536610-539272 GCF_000951045.1 Mandrillus leucophaeus | reverse complement strand
GCAGACCCAGCCCTATATCCTCTTGGTTTGGTGAATAAGTGACTTCAGAGCAAAAATAGACTTGACAATTGTTTAAAACTAATGCTGTTTAAATGTGCTTTTAATAGTACTCAAATGGAAAATACATGAAATAGGTAAATACTAGAAGTTGGTAAAATCTCTCTTCAGAAATTCCAACTGATAATTATTTCAGACATTTAAATAATGAGTTTTCAGTGACTCTATTATCTAAAAACTGTGTGCCCTGATTTAACCTAAGTGAGACAAGGATAGAGCTATACAATAATAGATTTCATAAAATGGTCCAACTTAGCAAGTCATGAAACTACCTATCAGTCTTTGAAAAATTTCTTAATGCCTTTATTCATACACCCATCCGAGAATTATTTTAAGGTTTCATTTAAAACCTGTGCCTTACCTTCCTTTATGTTCAGCTCATGATAAACAGGAATAAGATTAAGTTATATCTTCATAATTAATTTATTTGGTACTAAGTAGGAAATCTCAAGACCTATAGAGTTGTATAAATTCTCATTGACCTTAATTACATCTAAATGAGCTAAGCTGCACGGCTGTGTAGAGCACTGAGGTGGAGAGAAGGTGTCAAAATAGGACAGTCTCCAAAATTAGGTAGTATATTCCAAAAGGTTTATAAACTAGACAAAAATGAAATAAAGACATTATGCCAACTCTGAATACAGAATATATTAAAGAGATTTTAAGAACAATTCTGTCTATCTGTATATACACACAAAATGCTTTTACATAATGCCCCAAGATCGAACTAATAAGCCTAGGTTGATGGAAGGGAAATATTATTTAATTGAGCATGAAATATATTTTCTCTGCTCCCATTTTCTGATTCTAAGGTATCAAATGGAAAGAGGCATTTCTGGCAAGTGTCTCAAACCATCCCCAAGCACCACCAGGCACCATTCAGAAGACATCCTCAGCTTCATACAGAAGAGCAAGTAGATTTGTCAGCAGTGGTGGTAATAGGGTAGATGGGGTTGGGGTTTTGTGGTGAGAACATTCAGTATATGGAACCTATGCAGAAGTGGCATCTTTTAAACGTCTGTAAGCAGATATTCTGTCAGACCTTGAACATGAACCACAGTTACTTTAAAAATGATCGAGCGAATTTTAGTATTTCAACATTTCATCTTTGCAGTTGGGACATAGTCCAATCCTTTGTATGAGGATGAGGCATTATAGTTCCAAGATGGGTAGAAATTTCAGGGAGGCAAGTTTATTGATGGAAGTGGGTAGGGTGACTGCCAGTTCCAGGGAGCAGAATGGAGCAGAATGGACTCTATAGGTTGGGTAACAGTGAGCATGGATTTCTGCTGCACGAGGTATGAACTGGCCAATATGTAGTGACAGTGAAGGTCTGAAGAAACAACATCAAGGGAGTTGCTGACAAGGTATAACATGGTCTGAAATGAAGTGAGTATGTTGGAACAATGAAGATTAGCTAGTGGAATTCCAAAGGAGGGATGCAAATGATTCCTATAGACAATGGTATGATGAAGTGGGGGTGCCATAGGATAGGTGAATGAGGCAGTGATACGGCAAGCCAGGGCTGATACCAAAAATGCAGAAGGTATCTATGATGAAAGAGAAAATTGGTTTAGGGTTACATACTAAATACATACAATTTATGTTACATAAATGACTGGAAAATAAATATTGAAACTTAATTTAATAAAATGTGTTAGCACTATATAAATTATTTATATGAAATCATTATATTCCAGGGCCTATTACGGTCAAGCAAAGTGTTTTATTCTCTGTAGGTTTCTTAAGTTATAGTAATTACAGTTCATGATGTTAAGTTCTAAAACACTTTTTTGCCTCCTAAATAATTCTAAACTTGTGAGAATCAAAGGAAGTAATAGTTGTAAAGCATTGAATGTCTATGTCCCTCCGAAATCCATGTGGAATCGTAATCCCCATTGTGGTAGTATTAAGAGGTTGGGGCCTTTTGGGAAGTGATTAAGTCATAAAGGCTCCACCTTTGTGAATGGAATACATGTGCTGTAAAAGAGGCTTTGTAGAGCACCTGGATCTTTCATCTCTCCTGCCATGTGAGGTCACAGTGTATGTCCCTTTACCCTCTTATGCCAGGTGAGGACACCAAAGGTGTGATTGATAAGAAACAGGCCTTCACCAGAAACTGAATCTCATGGCACCTTGATCTTGGACTTCCCAGCCCCTAGAACTGTGAGAAATAAATTTCTGCTGCTTAAAAATTACATAGTCTAAGAATTTTGTTATAATAGCATGAATGGACTAAGACAGGTGGTCACCAAAAACCTCCAAATATATCCTCATTTTTCTTGCAAATAAAGGACAAAATCCTAACAAAAGAAAATAACAAGATCAGGAAGTATAAATCCATTCTCTAGTGTTTCTGATAAGTAACTAAATAAAGCTGCATTGAGGAAGAACCAGAGTGAAGATTTTGCTATCATCTAATTTCCTGAGTTACATATAACTGAAAGACTATTATTTTATTTTGAAGCAAATTAAATAAAGACTCCTGAAGTAATCCATTCTTGCTACTGACAATCCATAAAATAAAACCATTTTCTAGAAAAAAATTATTCATTGCCTCTGCTCTGAGCTGTTCACTCATGATTGACAGGTGTGTGGGGGAGCA
>NW_012102965.1:534377-536560 GCF_000951045.1 Mandrillus leucophaeus | reverse complement strand
GTGACAGTGAAGGTCTGAAGAAACAACATCAAGGGAGTTGCTGACAAGGTATAACATGGTCTGAAATGAAGTGAGTATGTTGGAACAATGAAGATTAGCTAGTGGAATTCCAAAGGAGGGATGCAAATGATTCCTATAGACAATGGTATGATGAAGTGGGGGTGCCATAGGATAGGTGAATGAGGCAGTGATACGGCAAGCCAGGGCTGATACCAAAAATGCAGAAGGTATCTATGATGAAAGAGGAAATTGGTTTAGGGTTACATACTAAATACATACAATTTATGTTACATAAATGACTGGAAAATAAATATTGAAACTTAATTTAATAAAATGTGTTAGCACTATATAAATTATTTATATGAAATCATTATATTCCAGGGCCTATTACGGTCAAGCAAAGTGTTTTATTCTCTGTAGGTTTCTTAAGTTATAGTAATTACAGTTCATGATGTTAAGTTCTAAAACACTTTTTTGCCTCCTAAATAATTCTAAACTTGTGAGAATCAAAGGAAGTAATAGTTGTAAAGCATTGAATGTCTATGTCCCTCCGAAATCCATGTGGAATCGTAATCCCCATTGTGGTAGTATTAAGAGGTTGGGGCCTTTTGGGAAGTGATTAAGTCATAAAGGCTCCACCTTTGTGAATGGAATACATGTGCTGTAAAAGAGGCTTTGTAGAGCACCTGGATCTTTCATCTCTCCTGCCATGTGAGGTCACAGTGTATGTCCCTTTACCCTCTTATGCCAGGTGAGGACACCAAAGGTGTGATTGATAAGAAACAGGCCTTCACCAGAAACTGAATCTCATGGCACCTTGATCTTGGACTTCCCAGCCCCTAGAACTGTGAGAAATAAATTTCTGCTGCTTAAAAATTACATAGTCTAAGAATTTTGTTATAATAGCATGAATGGACTAAGACAGGTGGTCACCAAAAACCTCCAAATATATCCTCATTTTTCTTGCAAATAAAGGACAAAATCCTAACAAAAGAAAATAACAAGATCAGGAAGTATAAATCCATTCTCTAGTGTTTCTGATAAGTAACTAAATAAAGCTGCATTGAGGAAGAACCAGAGTGAAGATTTTGCTATCATCTAATTTCCTGAGTTACATATAACTGAAAGACTATTATTTTATTTTGAAGCAAATTAAATAAAGACTCCCGAAGTAATCCATTCTTGCTACTGACAATCCATAAAATAAAACCATTTTCTAGAAAAAAATTATTCATTGCCTCTGCTCTGAGCTGTTCACTCATGATTGACAGGTGTGTGGGGGAGCAAGGGGGAAGGAATTCACATTCACAGACCTCTCTGATAACCTTCCCTGAGCTGCCTTTATCCCCTTCTCCAAAAGTTTATTAATCACTCCCTCTTTAGTGCCACATCTACAATCTTTTACTTAGTAACTATAATAATATTCTACTATACACTACTTATTTTCATGTTTGTTTCCAATCGAAGACCATGAGTTATTTGAGAGCAAAACCAAGTCTTATTCTTCCAGTGTTTCCAAACTATTGCACAATATGTAGTACATGAAAGGTGTGCTTAATAAGTGCTGAGTCATTTACATGTATTATTTTGTTGAAACAATTATCCTGGGGGACAGATATTACTGTGCTTATTTTAATGATTAAGAAATAGGATTCAATAAGTTATATAAATTGTCTATAGCCACATGGACTTCAGTAGTAGAGTTTAGATTCAACACTTTTACATTTTACCCATTCTAAAGTGAATTTTTCTTTTCATACTTAAAAAACTCTGAAACTGGGATGTTTTCCCATTGATGGCAAGTTTTCATTGCTGCCTTTCAGGTAACAGTTGTGACATGGTTCTCATTTTTGTGTATTTGAGGACCTAGTCATGGCTCTCCACATTGTTTTCACTCCATTTCAGTTAAGGGTATGCTTGGAGTTGCACCTGATTGAGCTTAACTGTTGTTTACAATGTCTGTCAAGGGAGAATTTCTTGAGCCCAGGTGTTTGGGGCTGCGGTGAGCTATCATTGTGCCACTGCACTCCAGTCTGGGCGACAGAGTGAGAGCTCATCTCTAAAAATGCAGAAAAATATGGCAACAGAAATGCAGAATGTAACTGGATACTAGTGAAACAAATATTCACAATTGTAAGAATGGCTGAAATTCTATATTTTCTTGCTAAGCAATAACCATATGC
>NW_012102965.1:495122-533102 GCF_000951045.1 Mandrillus leucophaeus | reverse complement strand
AATAAGGACAATGAAGATTGGGATGGGGTAACATCATAACATCTCTGATCTAGTTTAAAGACACTAGGGAGAAATGAGTTAAGAAGAGAAGCTGAAAGAGCTGATCTCAGGAAAGATATCATTCCCTGAGATTGAGTCTGGGACTAAGCAATCTTTTTTCTTTTTAAGGGAAAGGGCCCAAGAGAGCTAAGCATTTTTTCAACCTTTGCAGAGAATCCAAGGCCACTTAAACATCTGGAAAACTGGCAGCCTTGGGATCAGTGAAAGGTAGCACCTTAAGCACACACCTTAGCAGTTTGATGTATACTATCAGAAAGAGCTGTGGTGAGGCTGCCTCAAGTAGAGGACATGGATAATGGGACACTCAAGTAGCACAGGAAGAACTGAGTTGAACTTGCCTAGGGAGTAGCACTGAAGAACCACCCTATTTATAGCATCCCAGAAACACTTGTGGGGGGTTGAGGTCCTCCTGATCAGATGAGTTCAGTATAAGCAGGCATTAAAGTGACCTAATTTGTCCTCACAGGATAGTGATGCCAGAGGACATTGGGGTACACTAGCTGTTTTGTTACTTTGGAGTTCCTGTTATTATTCAAACCTTTTTGAATTTCTGTAGTTGTATGCCACAACGATTTAGGGTGGAGTTAGTCCAGGGCAGCATTGGCACCAATAAAGGGCTGTTTGTTGAAAGCCTGCTCATCATTTGCCTTTTTATTGCTACCAGAACAACAGCAACTAGAATCACTAAATCTAACACTTGAATAAAGGCTCTTCAGAGGGCTTTAACAGTGGCAATTACCAAACAGTCCACACCAACAGTTCTTGGCAGGAAGTGAAGAACAAGAAGTAAAGAATTACTCCATGAAGTGAAAAATTTGGGAAGTGCTTCAAATAGAAAATATGTAAATTTGCAAAATGGGAGGATCATCAGCACAAACAACTGTTCTCTTGAGAAATAAAAATCCAATAAACTTTAAGAATATACCCAGCCTCTTTCAGGAGCACTCTATTCAAAATGAAACCTTAAACCACACTGGGAGATAAACTGCATGCTTATCTGTATTGTTTGACTCAACCTACAATGGTTGAAATGAGATTTTTTTTTTTTTTTCGCTTTTTCTGACAAAGGTCATATTGATTGAAAGTCCTATTTCATTGACACTTTCCATTTCTCTGGAAACGATCAGTTATCATAAGGATACACAGAGGGATATTGATTTCCTTCCATCCCTTCAATTTAATGTTTCAGTTCTGATGATCACTGTGCCAAAATTTTACCTAGCAGTGCTGCCCATATCCTGGCCATGTCATTTAATTAACAAAACTGAAATACTTAGCTTGGCCATGTAATTTGAGTAACAAAAATGAGAAATGATTGTCAACAGTATTAAGCAAAGTTCATGAAATGAATTATTTTTGCATGATGACTTTGAAGAATAAGAAGGATTAGAAAAGAGAAAGAAAGGAAGAAAGTTGGAGTTGCACAGGTCAGAGGTAACGGATCAAAAGGTAAGGAGTACATAAGGTGTTCCAAGTTTAGTTGACAAATTGGACATAAATAAATCACTAGGACCAGATGGCCTTCACCCAAGAGTTTGGAAGGAACTCAAGGATGAAATTGTGGAGCTGTTGGCCAAATGTGGAAACTGTTGTTGCAAACAATCACCTTGTCAGAGTCCTGTGAGATGGCTGATGGGATTCCCATCTGTAAGAAGGACTCTAGAGAAAACCCTAGGAACAAGATATAGATCAGCAAGACTGGCTTTCCAGGCATGAAATGATGAAAAGAATAACAAAACAGGGTCAGTGCCACTGAATACCTTTATGTAACTCACTTACCGGGGTAAAAGCTGCATAGTTTGGGTAAAAAGAAATCATACCACCACTATGGCCTTACTGAGTTCTCTGAGGTAGTAAACAATAATTGTGTGGCCAAATTGTAGACATAATTTACTTTTCTTTTTAAGGGACTTTGAAAAGATTTACTTAAAATTGCTACTGAACAAAATATATCTGAGTTAGCATGAGATTACTTTCTGTCACATATAAAAACCTAACAATGAGAGACAACACAGAATTTGGTCTGGCATGCTGGCTCACGCCTGTAATCCCAGCACTTTGGGAGGCTAGGCAGGAGGATCACTTGAGCCCAGGAGTTCAAGACCAGCCTGGGAAACATGGTGAGACCCCCATCTCTACCAAATAAAAACAATTAGCTGGGCATGGTGGTGAACACCTGTAGTCCCAGATACTCAGGAGGCTGAGGGGGGAGGATTGATTGAAGCTGAGAGATTGAGGCTACAGTGGGCCGTTACAGTGCCACTGCACTCCAGCCTAGGTGATCAAGTAAGACCCTGGTCTCAAAACAAAACCATAAACAAAAACACCACAGAGGTCATAAGGAACATTTTCCTTGGTGTATCCTATAGGAGTTGTGAGACAGTCTTATTTTCATAAATGGATTTGTGTAAAAATTTTAAATTTATATATCCTCCTAATTTCTAGCCAGCAAGGATATATCAATCCAAAATGCTGAAAGTGGGAAATTTCAAAACGATATTTGAATAGGAAGAAATATGTTGAGCCAATTTCAATGTGTATTTCAAAAGTAGACTTAAAACTTGCCTCTCAAGCAGGTCCTGGTAGTCACTGTAGTTTAAAGCTCCAACAGAACTGAAGATGCCACTAGGGAGAATGCCTTAAACAAATGAGGAGCAGCTGCAGGGCACAGGGCTTTGCATGCAGAATGGAGCAGGGATGAACTCACACAGAGTGCCTATACCTTGTGCCAGCTGAGGTACATGTGTATTCTCATTTGTCACACTGACTGTAGATGATATTATAAAACTTTGGATCCTATAATTAGCAATACTGTATTATACACTTAAAAATTGTAATAATAGATCTCAGGTTTAGTGGTCTTACAATAACTTAAAAAGTCAATAGACCTGATGATTTAGAAAATATATATTTCTACCAAACAGGCAAACGCTTGGTATAAGTGTTTTTCATGACAACATAAATCTTGCCTTAGTTCTTTTTACATATATCAATTGACCTCATTATTTTCTCTCTCCTTAGGATAATTTTCTATTTTCTATTTCTAGAAGGTGAATGTAATATGTAAAGGCAAAAAACAAAAAAAAAGTCTACTCACGTGACTGACATGCATTTTCTTCTGTTGCAGATGTAAGAGAATAAAGTGAAGAGAAATGAACTTTCTCAAGGTCATATTGCTTAGAGGGAGTAGAAATAAGATTAAAAACCAATGTCAGTTTGACACTAAATTCTGTGCTCTTGAAAGGTGGTCATTAATGTCTAATTATTTGATTTAAATTTATTCCCATTAAAAACCCTAGTCTTGCACAAAACAGACTCCTGCTTTTCTGATAGTATTGTTCCAGCTGTTACTTCTCAGTCATCTTAGTCTCATACTTTTTGCTTTCCCAAAGAATCATTAACTATTTCCAAGTTAAGCTTCCTTTAGGTCAATTCTGAGAGCTGAAAAAGTAAACAGGTTCAACAAAGATATAAACAATTAGTTTCCCACCTATTGTTATTTATTAAAATAAATTAAAAAACATTTTTGTTTTGTTTTGAATCAGAATGGAATTTCAGAAAATGTTCATGATATGGTTTGGCTGTGTCTCCACCCAAATCTCAACTTGAATTGTAACTCCTACAATTCCCATGTATTATGGGAGGAATTTGGTGGGAGGTGATCAAATTATAGAGGCAGGTCTTTCCTGTGATCTTCTCGTGATAGTGAATGAGCCTCATGAGATCTGATGGTTTTAAAAAATGGGAGTTTGCTTGCACAAGCTCTCTCTTTGCCTGACGCCACCTACGTAAGATGTGACTTGCTCCTTCTTGCCTTCCATCATGATTGCGAGGCTTCCCTAGCTACGTGGAACTGTAAGTCCAATTAAACCTCTTTCTTTTGTAAATTGCCCAGTCTCAGGAATGATTTCTTAAAGTCTTTATCAGCAGCATGAAAACAGACTAATACAGTAAAGTGGTACTGAGGGTGGGGTGTGACTAAGAAGATACCTGAACATGTGGAAGCAACTTTGGAATTGGATAACAGGCAGAGGTTGGAACAGTTTGGAGGACTCAGAAGAAGACAGGAAAATGTGGGAAAGTTTGGAATTTCCTAGAGACTTGTTGAATGTCTTTGACCAAAAGCCTGATAATGACAGGGACAATGAGGTCCAGGCTGAGGTGGTCTCATATGGATATGAGGAACTTATTGGGAATTGGAGAGTAAAGGTGACTCTTGTTATGTTTTACCAAAGAGACTACCGGCGTTTTGGCCCTGCCCTAGGGATTTGTGGAGTTTTGAATTTGAGAGAGATGATTTAGGATATCTGGCAGAAAAAATTTCTAAGCAGCAAATCATTCAAGAGGTGACTTGGATGCTATTAAATACATTCAGTTTTATAAGGGAAGCAGAGCATAAGGGTTCTGAAAATTTGCAGCCTCACAATGTAATAGAAAAGAAAAACCCATTTTCTGAGGAGAAATTGAAGCCAGCTGCAGAAACTTGCACAAGTAACAAGGAGCCAAATGTTAATCCACAAGATAATGGGGAAAATGTCTCCAGGGCATGTCAGAGGTATTCATGGCAGCCCCTCCCATCACAGGTATGGAGGCCTAGGAGAAAACGGTTTTGTGGGCCAGGCCAAGGGTCCCCGTGCTGTGTGCAGTCTAGATACTTGGTGCCCTGTGTCCCAGCCACTGTAGCGTGACTAAAATCAGCCAATGTACAGATCAGGCTATTGCCTCAGAGGATGGAAGCCCCAAACCTTGGCAGCTTCTACGTGGTGTTGAGCCTGCAGGTACACAGAAGTCAAGAATTGAGGTTTGGGAACCTCTGCTGCCTAGATTTCAGAAGATATATGGAAACGCCTGGATGCCCAGGTACAAGTTTGCTGCAGAGGGGGGCCCTCATAGAGAACCTCTGCTAGGGTAGTGCAGAAGGGAAATATGGGGTTGGAGTCCCCCACACAGAGTCCTTATTAAGGCACCAACTAGTGGAGCAGTGAGAAAAGGGCCACCATCCTCCAGACCCCAGAATGGTAGATTCATGAGAGCTTGCACCATGCGCCTGGAAAAGTTGCAGACGCTCAACACCAGCCCATTAAAGCAGACAGGAGGGAGGCTGTACTCTACAAAGCCACAGGGGTAGAGCTGCCCAAGACCGTGTGAACCCACCTCTTGCATCAGCATGACCTGGAATGTGAGACATGGAGTGAAAGGAGATCATCTTGGAGCTTTAAGATTTGAATACCCTGCTGGAATTTGGACTTGCATGGGGTCTGTAGCCCCTTTGTTTTGGCCAATTTCTCCCATTTGGAATGGCTGAATTTACCCAATGCCTGTACCCCCACTATATCTAGGAAGTAACTAATTTGCTTTTGATTTTACAGGCTTATAGGCAGAAGGGATTTGCCTTGTTTCAATGAGACTTTGGACTATAGACTTTTGAGTTAATGTTGAGATGAGTTAAGACTTTAGGGGACTGTTGGGAAGGGATGATTGGTTTTGAAATGTGAGGACATGAGATTTGGGAGGGGCCAGGGGCAGGATGATTTGTCTTTGTCACCACCCAAATCTCATCTTGAATTGTAACTCCCATAATTCCCATGTGTCATGGGAGGAACCTGATTGGAGGTGATTTGATTGAATTATGGGGGCGGGTCTTTCCTGTGCTGTTCTCATGACAGTGAATGAGTCTCACGAGATCTGATAGTTTTAAAAAGTGGGAGTTTGCCTGCACAAGCTCTCTCTTTGCCTGACATCATTCATGTAAGATGTGACTTGCTCCTTCTTGCCTTCCACCATGATTGTGAGGCTTCCCCAGCCATGTGGAACTGTAAGTCCCATTAAACCTCTTTCTTTTGTAAATTGCCCAGTCTTGGGTATGTCTTTATCAGCAGCATGAAAACAGACTAATACAGTTCAGTTCAAATTGAAAGATATGGAAACACAGGCATAGGGAAAATGTGTTTGCTTGAGGTCACAGAGCTTATACCTGGTAGAGTTGGAAATGGTAGGAGGAGCTAGACATCTGTATGCACTCACTGTTGGTCCTTTTCTAAGGATTGGTCTGCTGATATATAGGGTAAGACTCTGTAAGGCCTAGAAGAGATCAGCTGCTACAGAGATAAGAGATGAATGGTGAAACCAAAGTCTGTATAGTGCTAGAAGATTTTGTAGTCCTAGCTCAGTCAGAATGGAGAAACCTCACAAAGTTTCTTGGGCAATAAAGGTATTTGAGATGTTAGAAAGGCCACAGCTTAGAAATAAGAATGATTCCTTAAAGTAAGAGGCATATCATTGGGTTAAGTTCAAAGTCAAAATATACTGCCCTAGCAAATAAATAATTCCAAATCTGACAGGGTCAATAATCTGCTAGTAGTTTAACTCCCTGCCAGAACAAACTGAGCACTCTTTAAAGAAAAATAATATACCAATTCACAGTATAATTTTAAGAAGTGAAAAAAAATCCAAAATTGTGACCTGTAGTTAAGAGAAAAATCAGTCAACAGACATTAACCCCAAAATGATTATAAGTTAGAATTAGCAGATGAGAACTTTAAAGTAGCTTGACTACATTAAGGAAAGTATGACCATAATGAATGAACAAATGAGGAATCACAGAAGAGCAACAAGAGTTGTAAAAAGGAACAAATGTAATTCAGAACTAAAAATTATAATATTCAAAATGAAAAATTCATGAAATTACATTAGGATGAAGATAGAATAAAAAGGGCCAATGAATGTATAGACAAATCATTTCAATTACACAGAGAAAAACAATTTTAAGAAATGAACAGACTTCAATGGTCTGTGAGAAAATATAAAGTAATCTACCACACATGTAATTGAAGCTCCAGAAGGTAAGGAGAGAATGTTCCTTAACAATCCAAATTTGGTGGAAAACATACTTAAGAGATTCAAAAGCTCATCGGATCCCAGACAGGATTAATATAAAGAAAACCTAACCTAGGCACATGATGATTGAACTAATGAAAATCAAATATAAGGAGAAATTTTGAAAGCAGCCAGAGAAAAGCAACATATTACATACACATAAAAACAAATAATGGAGTTTGTGTAATACGTATGACAACAATAGCACAAAAGACATGCGGGTGGCAAGTAGAACTCTACTGTTTCAATGCTCTAACATTTTACATGAAATAATACAACATTAACTCTAAATTGTGGCAAGTTGAGGATGTATATTGTAATCTTTAGAGTAACCACTAAAAACAAATGACAAAAGCCATAGCTAAAAATTCAATTAAAAGAGGAATTCAAATTCAAGAGAGCAGAAATAAAGGAAAAAAGAAATAAAAAACTAATGGGGCAAATAGAAATAACAAAATAATAGATCTAATTCCAACCACATCAGTAATTATATTAAATGCAAATGGACTAAATATTTTAATTAAAAACCCAATATTACCAGGCTTGATGAAAAGGCAATCCAATTATATGCTGAGTATAAGAAGCACACTTTAAATGTAAAGACAAAGATAAACTGAAAGTAAAAGGATAGAAAAAGACAAGTCATGCAAACAGCAAAAGAAAGCCATATTGATAAGGGACAAACTATGCTTTAAGACAAGAACTGCTACTAGCGACAATGAGGAATATTTCATCATGATGAAAAGCTGGATTCATCACAATTATGCATTTGTACATGCCTTATATCATGACTGCATGACCCAAAATGAATAGAATCACAGTCAGAAACAGACAAATGTACAATCATAGTGAGAGATTTTAATACCACTCTTTCAGTAACTGATAGAAAAGACAAAAAAAATCAGCCAGAATATGAATCTGAACAAGCTAAATGAAAGGAAGCTTACATTTATTCTATTCTTTTAAAATTTAATTTATATAAACTTCCAAATTATATCCTATTTCCAATCTCTCTGTATTAGCTGCATAATCATATCTACAATGTTTTTACACAACTTTTGATTAATGAGTACTGTATTTTGTGTCTGTCAGTGGTTTAAGACTCCTGAAAAAGAATTATAAACTGGGCTGGTCTAGACCAAAAGACAACTGTGAGGTAGGAAAAATCTGTCTCCACTCCATGGGAATTTTTTATCCTATGCCATCTCCTATGAACTTCCAGACACAACCCAAATGTGTAAATGAGAAGTTCTCAGAGCCCTCCTTTTATTCCCAGAAAACAGCCATGCATTGTAACAGAGTCTTCTGTAATTATATTTAATGATTATTCAGTTCCTATTTAACAAAACGTTAAATCTAATAATGAGCACTTCAGGCCAGGACAGAAAAGAGGTCAAGTTTATGGAAAGCCAGTGAAGTTGATGCTGCTATGGAGGAATTGGGAAATGGGTAAGAGATGGTAGAAGAAGGTGGGAGCAGGTTCTGGTACTCTCCTTAAACTATATATGCTTCTTTATAAATACGAAGGCATTATTTGAAAACATGCTTTTAAAAAGGAATAAATGCAGATAACATATAAAATTTGTTAAATGCAAATGTTTATCTTGAAAATAAAAATCTTTGCTCATCCTTGTTCCAGTTATGAATTGACCTTATTAACTATCCTGTTAGGATAATTTTAGTCTCTTGGAGCTAGAAAGTGAAGATAAAAATATTTAAAAATTGACACATAATTTCCTTCACAAATTGGACTTTTCATGGTTTGTCAAAAAGAATATTTTAAAAATTCATGCTAGAGTCCTCCATCTCCAGGTCCTCATCCCTGAATACCTACAAACACATGCAGCCCATTTACGGCTGGTGCTGTTACTTGCTAACTGCCTGCCATGCCCAAGCACAGAGACCCTATGAAAAGGCTGACTTGGCCTCTCACCTTCCATTGGAATTACCTCTGGTTTCTAGCTTATTAGTTTCACACCTACATTTCTCTTCTCTTCATAGGCTCAATTGTAGGACAAAAACTCACCAATGCTGTAGGTCACTGCCTATCAGACTGCTAAGCTATTTTCCAAGGGACAAGTGAGTCAAGCTTCAGAGACACAGTAGCCTAGTTCAGCTTGTGGATCTCCACATTTCTGGGACAAGGAAGCACACTCCTGTATACACATTTACCGTATAGTGTAATGGCAGATATAATGCTGTGTTACTAACAAAAAGTTAGTGACTAAAGTGCAGAAGTATTAAGGTAGCACTTCAAAGCACAATTATCATCATAAAGTATCTAGACTGTCTTCCAAATAAAAGACATGAACTTTACTATTGGTTTCTCTAATGAGTACAGGTGGGAGGCCATCCTGTTTCAAGATATAAAGTGGGAAAAGGTATTCAAAACCCACAAGCGGCTGCAAAACTGTTTATATTAATAAATCGCCACATTGTTTTTTTATAACTGACCCAAACATCATCAAAACTCCCATCTCCTCCTCATTGTTTTCTCTGGTCCTTGTTTGGTGCTATTCCTGACAGATTTTTCTTTTCTCCTTTTCTGATACACACTTTTAGGCTATTCCAAGCACTTGTGAGATGGCTTCCTGGGGTGAGAGGTAGGCTGAGGAGGGCTTAGAGGCGGGGCTTTCAGAAGACAGTAGGGGAGGTAGAATTTCTCCACTGAAAACTCCGGTGGAAAAAATGGATTTCGTTCTTTTATTTATTTTTTCCCTATGAGAAGCTAATAGATTGATAAAGGGATTAAACCCACAGCCTTGGCCTCATTTGCACCATACAGTTTAAAAAATTAGAATAAATATATACCTTTTTTTCTCTAACTGCTGCTATACTGCTATTTTCTTAGTAATTTAAATGCCATTATTCAAGACATTGTTTTCAAAAGGCACAAAAAAGAAGGCTTTTTCTTTTTAATAATGGTGACTATATCTAATAATAATACTTAATAATCTAAATAAAATATAATTTTATTTAGAAATAAGCAACAAGCTTTGTATATAACTTGCTATATGCCAGTATGTTTGTGTTTTACTCATATTTATTTTGACCTCATGAGTACCCAAAGATGTAGGTATTATAAGTATTCTCATTTTTGTAGATCAAGAAATAAAGGCATTGAGAGGTTAAGTAATTTGCCCAAGGCCACATGGCTAGTATCGTGATGGAGTTGGGATCTGAATCAGGCATTTCAGATCCAGAATCCCTTTTCCTAACCACTGTGTCATACTGCCCTTCTTAAGACATGCTCTAGAGTGGCATTCCCCACACATTAATGTGTGTATGAATCATCTGGCTATCTTGTTAAAATGCAAATGCAGATTCCAATTCCATATTCAGCATTCTGGGGTGAGGCCTGAGATTCTGCATTTTTAACAGGTTCCCAGGTGATTCTGGTCATTGAGCTACAATTTGAGAAAAATATTACAATGCTCAAACAGTATTACTGTCTGTTCTGGAAAAGCTTTTTTTTTTAAAATAAGAGGGGGCCAGGATTGATGAAAGACAACTACTTAGGAATTAAAAACCTGCATGTAAATACGCATATGTATTGTACAGCTAAAAAATTCTAAAATTTTATTTTAAGTAGGCTTAATACAATCATAAAATTACCTTAGATGTCTGAGTGCAATTCTAATTTAAAAAGTTAAGAAGTATTCCAGGAAACTTATTAAAAATAGAGAAAAACACCCCTCCATTTCTGAATATACTTAGTTTTCAAGTTTTCAGGTTTTAATTATAAACCATTTCTTCTGATAATGAAATCAGTTCATTGCTTTCTCTCATATTTGATGAAAGTAATAGTATCCTTCAATACCTTTTAAACAGTTGTTATATGGGGAAACCCCACAGATAAGGCTGGAAGTGGACAAAAGGGAAACTTGGTAACTTTCTGAGCTGGCAGCAACATGCCCCCAAAAGTGTAGTAATTTGTCTATTTCCTGAGATTCTCCCTAAGCAACCACTAGTCTTTTAGCTCTTGAAATCTTTAGGCCTTCGAATTCACTGTTAAAATACAAATAATGTGTTTACAGTTAACACCGCAAAGGCATGGCTTTCCAACCAGGATCCCTCGTTGACTCAATTTAAGTCCAACAGGAGGGGTTACTAGTGAAAGGCAGAAATTCCTGAGAGAAAGTTCCATCAAGTTCAATGTGTCAGACTTACAATTTTGCACAGGTTCGCCTGAGCATATATTATTTAATTCACTTCCCAGAGCCAGGTATTATAGACTTACAGCTTCTCTATGAGCTGAAGTGCCTGTTGGAATCAGTGAGGTAGGCTGTGTGTGTGTGTGCGCGCTTTAAGCAAAAGAAAACACCTACTTGGTTTATGAATACCTGTATTACATTCCCTGCTGATTCAATGAACTTTTGATTAGCCTCCATGATTACTAACTTCATTTAGGAAAATATGTATGTGAGTGGTTCAGTAATTATTTGAGACACTTGCAGACAGGAGGACTTTCAAAGGCTGACTAAAGGTGTGAAGGCAGATCACAGCTTGTCCACTTTCTTTTGACTTTCTTTAGAGCTAATACCTGTTAATTAGAGAGAGCAAGCAAAGCAGTGGTTGGTAACTCACTTTTAAAATTCAATATGATTATCCTATGGAAGCAGACTGTCCTTTCTCAAAGGCTAAAGGAAAGCAGTTCTGACAATTTCTTGGGTATTTTATTGGCTTTGCAAATCACATTAGCAGTTTTACATGTAGGTGTTTAATCAGAAGCTTATTCCAAAAGTGTTTATGCAACTGGTCAGTCAAAAGCAAGAGAAACATAGTCTTGGAAGAAAAAGAAAATGCAGATGGTAAATGACAAAGTTGATCCCAGAATCTACGGCAACTATCAATGCCATGACCTGGAGACTCTCGGCATGTAGCTTGCATTTTGTTGTGACCTGAAACATTATGTGTCTTAAAGTGCGTTCTCATAATGTAAAGCTGATGGATTGAGTGCATATATTCACTTAAATTTGTAAGCAGACTAGCAGTGTTTTTTTTTTTTTTTTTTGAAGGTGTCTTGTAAATAATACGAGGAGGAGAAAATAGACATAGGTAAAAGCTAAAATCCATAAGGAAATTACCAAAGATTCCATGAAATAGAGTTTTGGCATCATGTAGATAAAATTTTTAAATAGTTAAGTGAACTTTCCTATTTCCCACGGACTGTAGCCAATTTTCAAGACCATCAAATAAGAATTATATCAAATCTTAAGCGTTCAAATACTTAAAGAAAAGCATAACTGAAATAAAATTGATTTTAAAAAATCAGGTAATTTCTTCAAACTACATGTGAGGCAGTAGGTTTTAATATTAAATTATTTTTTTTTTAATTTGACAGCAAATTTGGCTGAGCCCAGCTAGATATTCTATACATCAGGGCACATAACCCAGCATAGACCTTGCAAAAAAAAAAAAAAGTCAGGTAAAACTAGTTTTTCTCTTTGCCAAAAACAATTTATACTTGGCCTCACAAAAACAGAAGCAAAATTTTGAAATTAATTGATGTTATTAACTACTCTGATATTTAGATTGAAATAACTGTACAATTAAAACATTTTTCAGATTCTAGTTCTAACCATGCTTAAACATGCAGTAAACAAATGCCCCACACATTTCATATCTAGTCAGTGAAACCCATGTTTTGCCATGTTTAAGATTCTCAAGAATATAAGTGACGTGTGATTTTTTCAAATGTCCTAAAACATGTCTTTCTTCATTGTTGATTTGTGTGATAATTATGCCTTGTTGATTTCTTTTGAACAGAACATATTAGTATTTTGTATCTAATTAATAGATTTAATAATCAATCACCTCAGGTACAAATGAGAATTCCTCAAATGATAAACAGAGTTAATGTCTAAATAGAAACAATCTACCAGATTTATTCCAATTGTTTCTTGTATAATTTAATGACCTCCTATGAATATTTACTGTATTGTGCCATATAGTTTAAAAATTACACAACAAAATGGACTGAAAATACAGCTCATATTAAAAAAAAAGAATAACCTACTTACTATGCATATATAAAGCACTCATTTTCATTATTAATGGTATTAGCGAGGGGGTTAAGTATAAAGAAAATGCGACAAATATCCGATATCAGATAATAGTAAAATCTCATTTTAGTGAGAAACTTTAATACATCTCCTAAGACTTCACCAACTATAACTAATAACGCATAAAATAACCTGGGTTGGTGTTTTATTTGCTTACAATTCCCATGTTTACTCTTTAGAGTAACTGCTTATAAACAGCACAAAAGTCCAAAGATAGAAGGTGGTCAAAATAAGAATTACCATCATAAAGTCCAAAGTTTTTCTCTCTCACAGGACATCGAATAATCAGTGTTTTCCCTTACCATTAAAATCACACATCTGAGAGATATCTATTTCCTTCTTTTCTCTTAATAACCCAATTACAGCTTAACTGCCTAAGTAGTTTTAATGGATACATTTAGCATTGGACAGCTTTGGGGGAAATGAGTGGCTATTAAGTGTGTTTACTACTCCTCACTTGTATAAAATATACCTTTCAAGCATTTAAGGACACCTTCTAGTTGTTGTATTGCAGGATTTGGTGATTCAGTCTTGTTCATCTTATCTATATTCTTCTTGGTTTCATAGGTTTCAATTTGTTTCCTCTCAGCCTTCAAACTTCAGGACCAATCTTTCTATTGAAAACCCTTCCTATTTCTTTGTAATTTTAAATATTTCCTCCCCCGAATTTTCTCCATTTACATTCAGTGTAGTAAAGGATGTCCCAACTGGAACAGCATAAAGTGGTTTGTCTGAGTGACAGCATCTGGTGGTTTTGCAGGAAAGTGTATTTTCTGTTTTATTTTCAAGTCTTCTGGATGACATCAGCATTCCTGGGTTCTCTCAGCTGCAGAGACATCTGGCTTAAGAGTCAGTAGTGTAAGGTACAGAAAAGTACAAAATATTATTCAAAGGGAGAGAAAAAATTTTATTCTGATTCTCTTTTCACCAGTTTTAGAGCCAGAATATGATTGATTTAGATTCTATGCACACACAGTCCAACAATATAAAATGTGAGGATTTTTTATATTTTAGGCTTCCAGAGGGCCAACTATGATACAAATATAATCCTTAGCTAATCACTGAATGAATGATTGAATGAAGCATTGTACCACAGTCTCATCTAGCCAAATACTATGGTCAAGTGATCACTATGCCATAGGAGGAAAATATGTATTGATAAAAATATTCTTCCACGTTCTTTGCTTTTTGCTTCAGTTGTTTCCACATGCTCTCTTTTTTTCCCACATATAGATTCATAGATTGGATGACGCCAAGATCAAAGCCTAAGTACTTAGCTCTTTAATACTTGAGCAGATTTGGCTGAATTCAGGCAGATATTCTGTGCATTGGTAGAAATAGTTCTAGATCAGAACCATGGTATAGATCATCTCAATTAAACAAATTACAATGATTGTATAGAGAGGAGAACCTGGAAAACTGAATGAAAAGGTCTTATGGAGGAAAAATAGAACCATATACTCAAACTGAATGGCTACATAGAAGCCTTCAAGGGCATCAGGAAGTCGAAGTATGTGTCTAGCTTTTGGAGAAGAGATGACAGACTGCTGGGATAACTTACAACAGATAAAGAGATGGATGAAAACAGGGTAGGTGGTTCACTGGCTGCGGCAGCTCTCCTTGGCAAGGGAAAAAGAAACACTTCAATTCCTCCCTCTTCTTCATAGGTGAAGGAACATTTCTCTAGTTTCTTATGGGAAGGGAATAAAAGAGGAGAGAAGGACAAACAGGGATGACTCTACTTTACTCCATCTCCTATATTATCCTTTTACCCTCACATAAAATGAGACAGTGGAATTTAGGGTAGGGCAATGAATAGGTTATTTTAGAACAGCATCAAGAAAGATAGTGGGATAGAAAGGGTAAAACTGAAAATGGTGGAGATACAGAAAAATTGGGGAAATGAATGGAAGTACAGATATATCAACTCTTGCAGAAGGAAAAATAAAGGTAAGGAAAACAAGAAAATAATCTTTGAAGCAAAATGAAAATGCAAGGCTGAAATCTGACTGAAAGTCTACTCCATCCTACGAGGGAGTTGCTGGCTGGCTGGCTGGCTGGCCGTTCTGTCACTCATTCCCTTAGGGCCCACTGCTTCCTATCCCCCTGCATGGACCAGACAAAGACCTAAACTCAATCCCTAAATGCCTCACAAGTTTAAGAGCTTGGATTCTGGAGTCTGCCTTGGGTTTTCATTCCAGATCTGCCACTTTGCCACCTGTGTCATCTTGGACAACTGATTTAACCTTTCTGTGCTTCAGTGTCCTGATCTATAAATGGGGGTAATCTAAAGCGCTTAGCACCTAGGGACAACTGGGAGAATTAAAAAGAGATAATGTGTTAAGAAGGCCTCGCACAGTTTCTAGCTTGTAATAAATGTTCACGAAATGCCAGTTCGCATTATTATGCTCTTTATTGAACAGATACACTTTAAGAAGAGTTGCTCTCTCACAAACCTTGAAATTAGTGGCATAGACACTTGGTCAGAAATTCAAGTTGTTAACCTCACTCTTCATTCCTGTGAAGGACACTGCCTTCCTTTACAGAGGACCAATGAATTTCAGTTGTGCCTGCTTCTCACCAGTGGACAGCTCTCTGCCAGTTTCCCCAAGATTTCCTTTTAGTCATCTCCAGCTGAGCCTACCCTGGTACATTCTGTGCTACTTTTAAAACTCCATAAGCCAAGAAAACAAAACACACATAAGTGGGCTCACAAGCTGAGAACTGCAAGCAGAAGTGATTGGAACCCACATACCTGCAGGCACTAAAGCTGCAAACACCACCTTGTTCTAAAGTTGTGCCTGAGGTCACAGAAAATCCCAAGAAAGGCTCCTGTTTCAGCCATAAAGCTCCCAGCACTCACATTCATCCCCGGACACATTAGATACATTTGCCTCAACCAGCAGATTGAAAGTCTAGAGCCTGGAAAACAAACAACTCCTTGCTAAAGGCAAAATAAACAGATTTCTATTGGAAAGGGGATTTTTTCCTGAAATTTTCTGCTGTCCCTTGCCTAAAAACACATCCAAGTTGGTAGGTACAACAGAAAGATGAAAATGTACTTTCCTCGAGGGTTTTGCACATTCTCAAAGCAGAGGACAAGGTCAAATGGGAAACAGGGAAATGCCATTTTGAACCAGGTCCTTCACACAAGTAGGTATCTGGAGATTTTTCAGGGAAAGATCTGGGGTCAGTGCATCAGTTTCACACCCTGGAGGCTTCTTATCTTTGGAAAGGTACAGGTAAAGAAGTTGGCCCATAATCATGTTTATGTTTACACAAAGGTTCAAACTGGTCAAGGGGCTGCATTTGCTTAATAAGCCCACTCAGGGTTGGAGAGGAAGACCCTGCTTTAGAAATGAGCTTTTTTTGGTAGGTTCCTGCTAGTGAGACAATAGTAACCCATTTAAACAATTCCCGAGAAAGCCAAGAGCAATGAAATGAAAACCAATGAGGTGAAAGCCACTTGGATCATTCAGGGATGAGGCTGCCAAATCAGATATAGAGAGCCCTGAAGAGAAGAAATTTTAATGAGGAGAAAGTCCTTGCAACAGACCTCTGTCCTCAACTTTCAATTCTACCTGGAACCATTATTAGACAAGTAGTCTGAGAAGTTTATGCATTTGAAGAGTTTGAGGCTCCTCACCTGGGAACTCAAACCAAACTTTCATGCTCATTGCTAAGAACAAATACATTAAAAACAAACAAACAAACAAAAACTCAGAAAAGTTTCTTGCCTATCCCACTTTACATGATTTCATCATTAGCTTTCACTATTTGATTTTTCCTGGTTAATCCCATCTGGCAGCACAGGTTGCTTATTATAATTGCTCTCTCATACTTCTCCTTCACAGACCCTCTCTACAGGCAACACCTCTGTGTGAGCCTACGACATTCCCCTGATACATGACAGCTCATAGCTCCCAGCCGCATCCCCAAGCTGGCCTGTCCTCAGAAGCCAACAGATGACTTTCAAAACCCAGATCCAAATAGTCTGTTTTGAGATACGCATGGGGCCTGGGCAGTTAGGCTGGTCCATTGCAGGGGGATGGAAATGGCATTTGGGAACCAACTATGATTGTGGGGTGGCGGGGGCATGCAAAGATGCCAACAGTACTCTCTAAGGCTGATCTAGACCAAATGCACAGCGGAGTCAGAGTGATGACATGGGATTACTTGAGAAAGGTTTAGATGGAGGTGTGGGAGCCTGGAGGACCCAGGAAAATTCCCTATCATAATGGAAATCATACTTCTTGCTCCTGTTAGTGACAGGAACGCTATTGCTCTGTGCCAGTGAGAACATTCTCATAGTGTGTCAGGCAATCCACGAAGCATCATGGCTATAAGGCAAATCACACGTGAGCAGGAGCTCCTTTCAATAGACAAGGTCTTGTCCTTTCTGCTTTCTACTAATTGACTCATAAAAGCATTCTGGAAATGGGGGAAGAAGTCATGAAAAAGAATTTGCACTTTGCAACATTTTCTTCACTGAAGGCGTAATAGATTCTAAATAGAAAGCAGTGGTACAAATCAGGGCAAAGTCTGCTTACCAGGAAAGACTCAGTTTGAAAATAAAATTTTGCTTCCACTCACATGCAGGAAATGGGCCCTGGTATTTTTTTCACCTTTCCATCCAGCCTCTGTGCCCACATCTTGACAGTAGATGGGAGTCATGGGTATATGAAGAGATAATACCAGCACCAGGGTAGCAACACTGCACCCAATTGCATCAGGGTAAACTGTCCTATAAGACATGACTAGAGCACTAGGAATAAATTTTCAGAAGATAACATGACATGACCACTGAGTGTTCTCTTAGCATTTGTTTACATTCCCAAGTGACATACCATGGTACACAGCACTTAACTGTGAACTTAAGAAAGGGGCAGTTATGAAAGTTTATAATTTAATACATAGGTAGAAAATAATTTTCCAAATATAACCTTTAGAATATAAATATAAGCTTCATTTACCCTTATCATTGATTGTATCTAATGAAAATTCTTCCCCATAATTCCTGAGAAGTTTCAGAATGTCAAATGAAGTCATAAAATGTCAAAGATCACTCAGGAGCGATATCAAAACCAACAGTTTGTTATTAGTTGCTGTTTATGTCACATGTAATGTTACTTTGTTCCCTTCATCCTTGGTAGCAGTGTTCACATGGTGCTATCAGACACAAGGTAAGGAATCAACTGGTGAGAATAAAGCAATCAGATAACCACTGAAATGTTTTTGAGACGCTGATGTGTAATATTATCTTCTGTATTCTGATAAACTCTATACTATCAAACTTCTCTACTCACAGACTTTTCCTAAAAGCTTAGTCACACAAAAGTGAATCCATGTCATAAGAAAAAAAAAAAAAAATCCTGAGCCTATTAGATTCCTTGAGATACAAATTTTATAAAAGCTTAAGATGTGAATTCACTTGTATTGGTGACAAGTTTATGTGTTTACGCACTCCACATCATCTCCCAAATCAGCCTCTAGAGCTTTAATACGTGAATCTGGTATGAGTTCCCTGGCTAAGTCACAAAGCCTGCAAGGACATTTCACCAAAACACTTCACCAGAATATAGACAGAAATCAGCTCTGATGTTCAGCATGTGTGTGCTGCGGTTCCTTTATGAGCATGCTGTTTTACGGTGGAGATGCTAGGCGCAGAGCCAAAGTCATGAAAAATCCGGTGCTGTCCTCTCAGTGATTCTGTACTCCCTCCAAACCTGGGTTTTGTCTTTAATTTCTCTTTAACGAACCACAGCCAAGGAGCAGCTGGTACTGTTTATTCGCTTGCTGCACCTGTAGTTGTGCTTTGCAAGGCACAGAAATGGATTTTTTCCACAAAACATGAATTTCTGGAGCCTGGAGTTTGCCCCATCATTCATGGGCGCACAATACATCAAGAGCAGGAAATGGGAAAATGGCATCATTAACGGGCTGTTAAGGCTCTTCTATTTTGCTTGCCTTTAAAATTAATCTCTTCCTGCTCACTACTCAGTGACGAAAACATCTTCCTCCGAAGATGAATTAACTGCAAATGCATCAAGACATCTAAGGTTTATAATGTAACTACCTTGAACTCCCTGTTCCTGGTGAACCTGAGGAGTAGCTGGAAGCCCACACTGCCTTCTGGGTTACCCAATTTATGTCAAAAGTGATTTCAGAGTCTGCCATTCGGAACACCCACATGCAACTGAAAGCAGTTTGACCATTAGCACTGAGTTAAAGAACAGTGTTTGTGCAATTTTCAGTTCCTTGGATGTGCCTTCATAATTTCAGAAGCTGAAGCTTGAATGTTGCCTGAGTCTGTCATTGTTTCAACAAGCATTTATTGAGCACTCAAGTTCTTCGATTCTGAGGTCTGTGGAAACAGAAATGCTCCCTGTTTTCAAGGAACTTAAGAGTCAAGCTATGAGGACAAAAGATGGTGCCCAGAGTAATTACAGTGCCTAACTGTGTAAATAGTAATTTTATGTGCGGTAGGATTTGAGCGATAAGATAAACATGACAAAATAGTTGGAAAAGCCTTAATGTAAGAAGTGGGACAGGATTTGGAGAGGTGCAGAGTAAGATGTGGGACTGTTGAGGAGGGGGCCCAGCAAGAGTGAAGTCATGGAGGGCCTCACAGCACACCACACATCACCAGGCAATACTAGTAAACAAACATTCACTTATTGAAGTGAGCTAAAATTAAAGCACACTTTATGGCTATATCCTTGTTTTTTGGCTTCTGAAATGTAACCTCCAATTCTGCCTATTTTAGAACTCTATTTCTCACCGCTTATTAAGATATTTTCACCCAAATTGCTTACATCCCCTAACCTCACTATGAGCAGGATAAATGTATCATCTTTTCTTTCTAAGCACCTCCTTGAGGTTTTCTCTCATTGGTTTTGACATTAGTATTCTCCAATGTCATAATCTCTATGGCTGCTTGGTCCAGTAATGGGAGCCACCACCCACATGTGGCTTAGTGGGCACTGAAAACGTGTCTAGTGCCACAAAAGAATATTTTGGCTATATTGGACTAAATATTATTAATTCAAACTATTTTTTATTTTTTTACTAGAAAATTTAAAGTTGTATATAAATATAATGGCTCCCATTATATTTAAAGTCATATTTAAATATAAATATATTTACATTTAAAATTATATTTAAATGTAATGGCTCCCATTATATTTCTATCAGACAACCCTGCATGGGATCTATCTGGATTCGTACCTAGATAAAGCTAGGGCTTGATCATGTAATTTTTCTTCTTCCTCCTATAATTCAGACATGCATTCATTTATTCATTTAAGGTAGGTGCTTTCACTTTCCACATTTTACAAACAAGGAAACTGAAGTGAATAGAGGTCATAAGGCTGCTGAAGTATGGTGTAGGATTTGAACTCAGGCAATCTGACACACACCCACATGTTACACTGTAGTAATTCCTATGAGAAACCATGAGGGTCTGGGCTAATTGAAAGGTGGTGGGTTGGAAAAGAAAGGATGAACTGAAGAGACACCGTGAAGGCAAAATTAATACATCCCATTGGCCAGTTTGCTATATGGAACAAGGACAAAGAAAACAGACCTGACTCCTAGCTTCTTGGCTAGGAAACAGGTATCAACAAACAAATACATAAAAACACATAGAAAACATATAAAAGTGTATGTAGGGGGAGAAAGATGAGTTTGACAGTACATTTTAAGGAACCTGAGAGAGGATGGGTGTGGTGGCTCATACCAGTAATCCCAACACTTTGGGAGGGCAGGGAGAGCAGATGACCTGAGGTCAGGAGTTCGAGACTAGCCTGGCCAACATATTGAAACTCTGTCTCTACTAAAAATACAAAAATTAGACAGGTGTGATAGTGGGTGCCTATAGTCTCAGCCACTCGGGAGGCTGAGGTGGGAGAATTGCTTGAATCCCCGAGGTTGGGGCTACAGTGAGCCAAGATCGTACCACTGTACTTCCACCTGGGCAACAGAGTGAGACTCCATCTCAAAAAATAAATAAAAGAAATACCTGAGAGAAATCCAAGCGGAAATGTCCAGTAGGCAGCTGGATACACAGATGTGGGACTTGAGGGACATATTTAGGTTAGATATATCAATTCTTACTTGTTAGTCTTCCCCCCATCATAATTTTGAATTATAATTCATGGTGTAAAGAAACATAGTTGCTGACTTGAATATTCAAGATCCTGCGTAATTTGGTCTCAAGCTGCCTAAGTTTTCTACTTTTTTGCTCAACACACACTTTGCTCCAACCAAATTGGATTACATACATAACCTTGATATTAGTTGCATTCTCTATACACTTGAAGATTGGGGTAAAAGGGATCTGACCTACCAAGCCACAAAATGTGGAATCTACGACTTTCTCTAAGATTTACAGAAATTTGTGAGGTAAAGCAGACAAAAGGGTTACATTATCAGAATAACTTCAATTATTAAAAACTTTCAATTTCCATAAAGAACTCTGCCAGCCATTAACAGATGGCAATAGCAATTACTTGTGTGGAGTCACTTTGGATTTATGCACAATTAGGGATTTTGGTTACCTAAGCTGTTTGCAACTAGAAGAGCATCTGTGATTAGTTTACAGCTCCACTTACCTTCCTGCTAATGTGGTCCCTCTTTTACAATTAGTTAACCCAGTCATGGAATTCAGTTCTTTTTCTTAATTTTAAGGAAAAAAAAAAAGAAAAAAAAAGAAACTACAAAACCCAAACCAAACAAAAACAAAAATACTACGACCAAAGCATCTCACCCACACAAGACATTTAGTAGAAGAAATGAAATACAGAGGTCCGGGCAGAAGGAAGTACTCACACTATAGGAATGAATAATTAACATTTCTGGTTAGATATGCCTGTTGTAGACTGTCTCTCAGTTTTAGCTTTAGCCTCATATCTTTTTCATACTTTCTTCTTTTCCTCTCATCCTCCTAGTGGCAAATCCCAAAATCTCCCATTTCCTTAACCAAAGTAATTCAGCTCCCTCCAGCTCCTAGCCCAGCCACAGTTTCAGGGCCCCCTCTGCATACCTCTGCTAATCTAGAGCTCCTGCAAAAATAAAAGGGACTCCTCCTTCTTTAGAAGGCAAGTATTACTATGAGCCTTCGCTACACAAACTCTCCTTCCAAAGTCTTTGCTTCCCCTGTTTCTTGCTCAATTCAATTCAGTGAAGCAGGACTCCATTTCACCTTCCCCATCTGAACATACTCTCCTCCTCGACAGCCCTTACACTGCTATGGAGACCTCCATTCTTCTTTGTGATAGAGTTATGGTGCATTTGTTTCACATACTTCCTAGCTGATTGAAAGTCATTTGATGATAGGTTCTATGTGTCTTATGCCGATCATCACCTTGGTACAAATTGGTTAAGCTGACCTCCAAGTCTGTACACATGGAAAGAAAGAATGAAATACCGATATACATTTCTCTGATTTCATTTTGGGTAAACCTGCAAGGTGATCCCTAGAATGACCTTCTTTGGAGATGGAAATGGTGAATCAATAATTCTGTCATCATATATCTGAATCCTATCTATGCCTGTTATGCCTCATAAGTGGATTTCAGATTTGCATGGGAAACAGATTGTGCTTTGCTGCTGCATTTACCCAGTGGATTTGCTAATAATTTAGGAAGTCTGGCAAATATGATGCAGTGTAACTTGTAATATTTATTTGCTCTCTCGGCTGTGATTTTAATCCCCTAAATAACAAGCTCAGACAACATATTATTGATATGCTTTGTGCTATTTATCAATATTTACTTAGATTTATCTTGGAAAAAATCCAAATGGGGGCTATTTAACATAACTGAGCATTAAAACTATTTGATTTGGTAGTCACTGTTTTTGAAAATACATATTAAACAAACAGAACAGTTATTGATGCAAACCTGTTTGCTCCTGTCTATAATACAAGATTAGAAAAGGCAGTTTCCTCATTCAGGAAAACGTTCGTTAGTTAAAATACCATTTGTTTTCTTTCTTTTATTTGAAAGTACATTTTAAACAAGTCAAATAGATACCAAATGGCCTATCAGTTAACTTGATACTAAAGAACAACGCACGGTTTGTATCTTATTTCCAGTTTTTGCACAGTAAGTATGTGGCCTTGTGTCTCCCTTCTTGTTGACAAATACTCTTTCTCTCTAGACTCTGAAAACTACTAAGCACAGTCATATTAATGAAAGCATATTTCATAACTTAATCACTTGAGCTCTGTAAAATGTGTTTGGGTGGAACATTTTTGACTGTTTCAAAATCTCTGTGGGCTTATCATGACATAAAGAAATAGCACAAGGTAGTGATGATTTACATTTGGCAGTAATACACTGGGGAGTTGTACTGCAGAAATGGGGTCCTATCTTGGACCTCACATAGTGGTAGCAAGTAGTGTTTGAAATTCAAAACTCTGCTTCCGGGTTAGGCACACTTAGTCTTCCTTTTTTCTCACCTACAAAGTAGCACAAGCGCAGAGCCTAATCTTTTCAGTTCATAATGGTATCCCCAGGCTTTAAAAATGTGCCTGAAACATAATAAGCCCTCTATAAACAGGTTCTAAATTGATAAAAACTGACTCATTCCACTATTATTTTTTGATTATTCCTCTGTTCTAACATGTAACTAATCCTGTATTATTAAAGCCACTTTTGTATTTTTCTCTTTTCTAGATGAAAATCACTAGATATCTTCTGACCTGTTTACATCCATCATAAAAACCTCATGAAGACTTTTAAAACATCCAATAATTTTCTTCCTTTCTATGTCTTTGACTAATCTGTACATCAGACTATGAAGTCAAGAATTATTTGAGTTAGTGTGAATTGACTCTGGAATACAGACAGCAAAGACGTCTCAAAGTTAGACTCCTGGCCTTCAGTTTGACCAAAGGAAGAACATGACCTGCCATTCCTCTTTCTTTTCTTAGGAAGTAATCTATATATAGAAGGAGTAGGTGTGGGAGGAGAAGATTCTTCCGCGATTTTCTTTATTTTCATATCACTCCATTGAATGCTGGTGCTATTTACTTGAGCACCACTAGAGTGTAGACTCTCACATGTTTTTACTAAGGCCATTTTGTGGGATGAAAAAAAAAAAGGCCCACTTACTATTGCAGCTCCCATCTACCTGGTGTACGTCAGGTTTCAACTCTCTGTTCAAGGCTGAGCTTTAGTCAGAACACTGAACTGGAATCTTCAGTAAACTGGCATAATGTGCAAAGGTCAGTTTACAAATTTAGTAATCATAAACAACTCAGTTAGTTGGCTATAGGTATATGGCTTTAAATCAAGTTGACACTCAGTATTAACCATCACAAATCGTAAGTGAAAACGAAAACTTACGGAATAGAGAGCCACACAGAACAGTAAAAGAAGACTATCAGTCTTAGATCCATTCTGGCCCCTCAGTAGGTCCCTCGCAATTCATTAATGGGCTTTAGGTCGAGTTTTAATAGTCTCTGCTCTAAGGTGAAAGAAACCCACACTCAAACCCAGCAATCTTTTTCTGTTGCTCTGGCTGGGCAGAAAAAGAGGAAGTGACATGTGTTACTTAATTGCATTTCTCATGAAGAATAAGTGCTTCATTGGCCTAGGATTTAGATTCATCAAAAAACTGATTAGTATTATTGTATTGGAGAGCTAGCTGCTGCTTCAAATAAATGTTAAGTGAGGAATAAAAAATTGTTTCATAATACAATCCTGATGTAGTTTATTTTATATTAAGTGCTTATCTCTTGAAATTTTAACTTTGAACTTTCTACTGTTCTGTTTTCCTGGCTCTCCCTCAATTTATATGTATGTGTGTATGTATGTGTGTACATATAAACAGGTAAATTTATATGTTTATATAAAGTATAAATGTAAATATAAATATATAAATTTATGTATACGTATGCGTATATATACATATATATGTAATGTATAAAATAATTAAATATATGTAGATATAGTACATATAATACTGTGCATTAAACTCTTTCTCTATTCTAATTCCCCTGTCATGATAAACTGGCTTTATCTGGGCAGGGGGCAAGATGATCTCCTTGGGTGGTTACATGGCTTCCCAGTGCTTTTAGGAAAATGTCTAAATTTCTTAATGTGTTTTAAAGGCCCTGAGTGATTTGACCTAATGCTCTAGCTTCCACTTTAGTCATGTGTAGTGAATAATCTAGGCATACTGAATCTCTTTCAGTGCCTTGCAAGCAGATATTATCCAACTATCTGCCCTTCTCAACCAGAATTTTTGATTTTTAAAAATTTTAAATTATTAGGAATTATGTTTGTATGCTGTTTTTCACCATAATTCACATAATGTTGAAATTAATCAATGATTACAACTATGGATTTTCTATCCTGAATTTTTTATACCAATTCATCTTTTGGCTGGCTGCATTGTAAAATTCAGAAAGATTATGAAAACAGGGACCTATGTGCTGTATACTTGCTTGCTTAAGAAAGTTTGTTGGTTGATATATATTCTTCATACACCCTTGCAAAATAATTTGGATGAATACAAAATTCTTGGGTCAAACTTACTTTACCTCAAACTTTAGTGGACATTATTCTATGGTCCAATATAGAGTGTTGCTACCACGAAGGTCTAGGTTCACCTCGCATTTATTCTTCCTGATATACACATATAATTCCACATTCTAGAAAATTATAATAATTTACTGGGATTCACCTTAATGTTTATTTTATGTCAGATTTTTTGAGATCCATCTCTCTTTATTTGTAAGCTTAAGTGTGACAATTTCAGGAAAGTTTTCTATTTCATTTATTAATGCATTTTCTTCCTTGAAAACATCAATTATACATGTGTGAGGTATACCTTGTTTCTTATATGTATCTTATTAATACGATTTTCTTTTTTAAAATATTTCTTTCATATATTTGTTTCCTTAAGCCTATATTGTCTTTTTTACTTTTAAAGTATTTTTCATGCTACTTTTATTGCCTCTAATATTGCTTTTAGATTGTTAGTGCTTTTTCCTCTTCTCTTGCTTTTCCAAGCTCTGTCAGTTTCTATTGTGTGTTTCTTTTGTCTTATAATTTCTTCTTTAAAATCTAGTAGGTACTTTTGAAAGATTTTTTTTTAAAAGATTATGTTTCTCTGAATTTTTTGAAGTTGAAATACTATATGTTTAACTTATTTTTTATGATGGTACTTTTCTCCTTCGCATGTATTTATTTATGGCAGTTTTTAATGAGATACAAGGAAGGAGAGTGGAATAAAAATGTTTTTACTCTGCCATACTTCAGTAGATATTCTTAAGACTTAATTTTTAAAATTTTTGAAGTTTTCGGTGAGGGAAGTGATCAACTTAAGCTGGCATAAATATGATGTGGGACTTTCAATGGTGATCAACAGATCCTTGAAGGACATATAAAAATGAGAGAGAGGGATGTGAACTGAACAGAAGGATCTGAACTGATTAAAAATTTCACTAGTTTCTCATAAAAAGGACTTGTCCATAAATACCACTGAGGCAAACAGTTATGCCTTACCTCAACAGCAAAATGGATACATCATCAGGCAACTTTTTTGTTTTCCTCATAAAGTAACAATTAAAGGAACTCTATCAGATTTTGTTAGCGGTAGAAAGCTATGCCTTGGGTCCTGCATGTCCTCTGCAGTCAAGTTCTGATGTTCAAAGTGGGCAGACCAGAGAAGCAGCACTCTTTACAGATGGTCATTTTAAAAGGTTCATGATATACTCACATATGAACTAAAAATGCTAACTTGTTCATAGTTTTTCCAAGGTTTTGCTCTTCAAATGAAGCCAGCAATTTCATCTTATTTTAGGCATTCCAATTATGCTCATAAGCATGAAACAACCAGGCTGCAACCATATATCAGCAGAAGAGTTACTAAACCCATCTAAGTTGTGACTATTATACTTAACTTCGGGTCAAACCAATCAACTGTGGCCCATTTATAGGATGCATAGTTGGCAGTTTCTCAGAAGGATCAGTCATTTTGATTATCCTATTCAAATGATGGTTCATCAGTTACAACAAATTTGTCATCAGAATGATTTTGGAAAGATTGTAGCACTGCCCAGGGAGAGACTATCTGTATATTCAAATATAGGATTATATTTGATATTAATAATACTGATACATGTTATCTGTCAGAAGTGCAGCTAGGGAAGTTGATTTTTTTTTTTTTAATTTATTAGAGTCTCTTTTAAAAAAATTGACACACAACAATTGTAAATATTCATGGAGTACAGTGCAATGTTTTGATACATGTATACATTGTGTAGAAACTAAATCTGGCATTTGGCATATTCCTCACCTCGTAAATTTACCATTTTGTCAAGAACAAATGTCATGTTAAAGGGATTACATTTTTTTGTGTTTCGAGATTGCTAAAGAAAGCCTCTCTGGTCTCAAATATAAAATGGCAATAATTTTACTAACCCTCTGGGAATTTTGCTAGAAATTATCTGGGAATAAGGTCTATGAAGGGTTTAGCATATTGCCGGACTCTTCAGCATTGAACAGTGATAACTGTTCAGCACTGCACCGGATACCCAGTGGGGATCTGGAGGTCAGCAGGGGAAGTATGGCTGGGAAGCATGTCAGTGGCGTTTCAGGTGACATTTGGGCAAGTTGACTAGCTCACCTGGGGACACATACAGAGCAAAAGAGAAAAGGCCTGAGATATCATCTGAAAAGACTAAGAGGAAGAACTAGTCAAGGACATTATTGCAAGAAAGAAATGAACAGATACAAAGCTTTTGCCATTCTGGCAGGTACCTAAAGCCAAAAGCCTGGGGAAATCCTTCAAAATCTTCTCTTATTTTTTGAAATACGCAGTGCAATATTGTTAACCATAGTTACCCACTATGCAACAGACAAAACTTATTCCTCCGAACTGCACCTTTGTACTTGTTGATCAGTCTCTCCCTACATACCTCTCTGCACCCTTCCCAGGTTATTCATAACCACTATTCTCTTCTTTACTTTTTTGAGATCAACTTCTTTAGATTCTACATATAAGTGAGATCACACAGGTTATTTGTCTTTTTGTGCCTGGTTTATTTCATTTAACATAATGCCCTCCAGTTCATCCATGTTGCTGCAAATAACATGATTTCCTTCTTTTTATGACTGAATAGATTCCATTGTATATATGTATCATATTTTATTTATCTACTCATTCACTGATGTACACTTAGGTTAATTCCATTATCTCCACATCTTACCTACGGTGAAGAGTGCTGCAACAAACGTGGAAATGCAAATTTTTTTTGACATGCTGATTTCATTTCCTTTGAGTATATACCCAGTAGTCGAATTGCTGGATCATATGGTAGTCCTAGGTTTAATTTCCTGAGGAACTTCCATACTATTTTCCATAATGGATAGACTAATTTACATTCACATCAACAGTGTAAAAGAGTTCCTCTTTCTCCACATCCACACCAGAAATGAGGGGGCTCACCAGCAAAAACTGATTTATTCACAGGCATCTGGAAATGAGTTACTCTGAGATAGAAGGTACCAAATCTGAACTTGGCATGCTACTCCAATCCCATGGCCAACACTTCTATCATTCCGGCCCACATTCAAATAGGTCATGAGATATTCGGACTTAGCTTTCAAAAACAACGTGCATTTCAAAAAATTCTCTTAAGACAAAAGTTGGATCCTCAAAATGAGACCTTCTCATGTTAGCCCCATTCTCCATATTTTATACAATAATTTAAATATGTATACTCGCAAGCTTATGTATTTATATGTAGGCTTATGTGCACAAGAAAACATACACAGACACCCACACCCACCTCTGCAAGAAAACTGCTCACTATGTGTATCATTAAGACTCAACATGAAGAGGTTAGGACAGGTAACTAAAGACAAGTTTTATCAAGGAATCAGTGACCCACAGAGAAGTAACACACAGTGTCTTGTAGAGTGAAATCTTTTACCTTGCCATTTAACAGCGTGGGTGATTCAGTAGGTGAAGATATGGGTCAAAGGGCATCTGATTCGGCTTAAAAACAGTCACTCAATCTGATGGTTACTAGGAGATATTAGACATAAACATCGTTATCTCTCAAACCTTTGTTCAGCTCTGCAACATCATTCTGCTGCCCTGGTGACCCTTCCCATCACTAGCATTGCTTCCGTGGCTAACCTGATAAGGGCTACAGAGACATGTGTAGGTCTCTGAGCACCTGAAGCTGTTGAAAGGAGTGAGACGAGAGAGTTATAAGAGAGACTGTATGTTTGAGCCCAGAAGAGCAGTATTTCTTGAATTTTGGTCATTAATACATTACCATTAGGATTTTTGTCATATCTGCATGCCATCTACACTATTGTTTACTTAATAGTTTTCTTTGAATTGATTCACAATTAAGGTTACAAAATATAAACAGGAAAACTTTGTACCATTCCATAAAAGGAAAAATAGCATGTCTCAACAGAAAGGGCAAACAGCAATAAATATAAATATGATGGAAATAAAACAATTGGACTCAATTTTGACTCAATACCATTGTCTTCAAAAGTTCTAAGCAGAGTCTTGCTCCATTAGTTCAATTCCTGCCTGTAGCTTGGAAGTGTTCCAATATTAAATACTGATTTTGTATAGTATAGAAATAAGTACCTAGTTTTGTGGCCTTCCTGTTCTTCCTATCTGAATGCATGTGGCTTCAAAATTTTTTTGAGGAGCTTACTGGCCTAAAAATTATACTTCTTAATAGTTAATCACAATGAGGGTGCTCATTTGCTAAATATGACAGTTGGTAAGAGTTTGGTATAGATATTACCACTTAACTGAGACTTTCAGACCTGAGGTTTGGGATAACCAGGTAATCAGAAGAGAACTAAAAGGAACTTTCTCACTTGTGATCTTATTTAATCTACAGCTGCAGTTTCTTTGCACTTCAAATCATCCCTCATAGCACATTTTCCAGATTTTCGATTAACACTGTCTTAGAGGATTATGTCTATAGCAGCAGTTACATAAATGAATCTTCATACTTTTCTTGAATAATTATGAACATATTTGATTCATTTAGGATGATAGCCTTTGTCGAAGTCAACGGAATTTTTTTTTTTTAAAATGTCAGAATGTTCCTTTAACATGACTTTCTTCATAATTACTTCCTAGTTATCTTTACAATATATTATTTCCTCCTCCCACATTATCAAATCGTACTAGTAAGAGGGCTGTATTGTCATGAACAATAAAAAATATTGATGCATAACATTTGTATGATTTAAACAAAACTAACTTCTTTCAATCTTGGGAATTCATTAAAATGCAAAACATTTTAGGATATATTTTGAATTATTTATAATCTTCGCACACCCTCAGGACAGAAAAAAGGAGAAAGAAATGTCTAGTTAGAAATATAAAAGATGGGAAGTTATTCATATCTTGAAATTGCCCCATTTAGGAATAAATTAATCAACTCAAATAAATGTTCTCTAATTTTGCTTTCATTAATAAGATGACTAAGCTGGATGCAGCATGCACAAAGCACATGCCTCATTGTGATGAAAGTGTTTTTCAGACAGGATGCTGAGGCCTCTAGGAGTTAAAAACATTCTTAGGAAGACTGTGTGATTAAAACAGATCATTACTAACTTGAGGGTGACAAGAACATTTCTCATTTTCTCTTAATTTTTTTTTCCTTGCACTTTTTGTCACTTTTGTTGGCACAGATAGCAAATACAGTCTCAGAATTGGAAGGAGAGTAATTTCCACAAGGTGACAAAGTGATTAGTGATGCAGCAGGGACTTGGAACTAAGGTCATCCCAACTCTTCATCTAGTTTGTTTTCTAGCATGGGCAGTCATTAGTCTATTCATTCATTCGATACTTGGTCTGGCATAGTGATATATTCAAGCAATAGTGAGAAGAACAGGGACTTCGAGCTTCATGCTCTAATTGCTGAACCATGATCCATGTTGTAATAGTGATATGATTTCCACATAATAATGGGGCATGACAAGTAACAAAAGACAGAAAGCGGCAGGTAGTAGTAGTGAAATGTTGACATCAAGGTCATTTATAGAAGTATTTCTACATGCACCAACCACAGTGCAACCCATTCAGAGTTGCAATGAACTCACTGCTTTGCTGAACTTCTCTCCATTAGTTTAGTTCCCACCTGTGGCTTGGAAGTGTTCCAGTGTTAAATATTGATTTTGTGCAGAATAAGTGCCTATTTCTGTGCCCTTCCTATTCATCATATCCCAATGTGTGTGACTTCAGAAATTTTTTGAGGTGCTTGCTTCCTTAAATAATATACATTTCTAATACTGCATTAGAATGAGAGGGTTCCTCCTGGTGTTTAGAATGCAAAGAAAAAACAAAAAGGGAATTGCTTTTTAATCTACTTAACATTTGAGTGCATTAGAAGAATGCAGTGTCAGTCTCCAAAGGGCTTTATAGTTCTTGATGGTGGAGATTGAGCATAGAACTAGTAAATTTCAGAGCTTTGTGTGAGAAAGACAGAAGTGATATGAGTAGTGGTTAGGAGACCAGAGGCTGGAACCTGCCTGTTTGGATTTGAATCCTGACATTGCCTCTTAAATAGCTAAGGAATCTTGGGCATGTTATAGTCTACCTATGCCTCAATTTCCCAAGCTGTAAAATGGGGATAATCAAGGTATCACCTCATAGAGATTTGCTGTGAGGATTAAATGAGTTTCTGTATAAAGCACTGGCAGTTGTCTGGTACACAGTAAGTACTACATGACTGGGCAACACTGATGGATGGCTGGTAAAGCTTCTTTCCTGGATCGAGGCTTTTGATATGCGAATATATGTTGTATCATTCAGAGGGTGACATGCAGACTTTTCCCACATTATTGACCATGAACTCCTCTTTCTGGAGGATATCATTATAGGACTAATATGCTTGGGATATGTGCTTGAGGCATTTAAAAATACTTCACAATGGCGAATTATATCCATCACAGGATCTTGACTTCAAGGTTTCCTTTATTTCCAAGATCTGGTTGAATCCTGAGGGATATTGATGTAACAATATCTTTGTAATACAATTGTGTTGACTATAATGTTGATGATAATAACTAACATTGCTTGGGCCAGGCACTTTACTGAGTGTGGATTGTGTCCTATTTCATTTACTCCTTACAACAACTCTATGAGGTATTATTATCCATACTTTAATAAAATGAGGAAATGGAGACTCGGTAGGTACAATACCTTGATTAAGCTCACAGATTAAGTAGCAGAATCAGTACATAAATCCAGTTTTATCTGACCCCAAAGCCCATACTTCCAAGCAGGAAATGGTACTCTCTCTCTGATTTTGATGGTAACAACTGGGGGAGTGATGGTAGGAGTAATGCTTATTAAAGAGTTTTGAAAACTGTGGAGCACAGTATGAAGACAGGGTATTATTAATAGCACTAAAATTATGCTTATGATTATTTTTGTTTAATTCTAGGATAACAAGACTATACTATCTACGTGCTAATAGTTTTGAAAGGTCCCTAAAATAAATAGTTGAAAACAAAAAATCCACAGTTCTTAAGTATAAAAATGTCCTTTTTTCTGGGGAAAAAACTAGTAAGTAGTGTTTAATTAATTTTGATAATAAAGACATAATCTTTTCACAGGAGACTTTGTACGTAGAATGTAAAAAGCAACCATTCCTTTAAGAAATACAGAGAAAAAGTTAGTTCAACAGATATACCAGGGTACTAGATACCAGGTACTAGGAACACAGGCTATAAAATGTCTAGTAATTTGAAAATGCCTTTTGAATAAATACTAAAGTTACTGAAGACTAATACAAAAATACATAATTTTGATGTGAACATTCAGATGTAAAAAAGTTATGTTAGTATATATTAGCATCTTCTTAAAATTTAGAAAATAATGTCATTTCAGTCTCTTGCGTTTTATTAGCTGATTGGGTTTCTCCTGAAAAAAAAAATCACACTTGCTTTTATGACAAAACTAAAGGAATAATTTTTGAAATTTTTTTCCTTGTAATGTATATATCATCATGTTCACCATAAGTTGAATGTTAATAGCCTCTTGCCTCTCTGTTCTTTGTATTCTCTGAGGTTTTATTTTTAGTTTTCAATGGGCAATCTCACAATGTCACAGCTCTCCTGACTTTGCCACATCCAGACCTAAATCTGCCAGACCTCCTTTGCATAATGAACAATGTGAATATTTCTCGACATGTACAGCAGTTAAAATACCTAGGTACTGCAGGGACAGGTGCAATGCAAATACACAGATGGAGAAACTGAAAGACTTCATTAACATCATATAATCTTACTAATGATCAACTCTTTAAGGGAAGCTCTTTCTTCAGGCATAAAAGGAGAGAAAGCAATTGAAGCAGTTCTCTACAAAGGAATCGCTGTTTCCCCAAGGCTCTTGGCATTAGGTACCTGCCAGAATGGCAAAAGCTTTGTATCTGTTCATTTCTTTCTTGCAATAATGTCCTTGGCTAGTTCTTCCTCCTAGTCTTTTCAGATGATATCTCAGGCCTCTTCTCTTTCGCTCTGTATGTGTCCCCAGGTGAGCTAGTCAACTTGCCCAAATGTCACTTCACCTGAAACGCCACTGACATGCTTCCCAGCCATACCTCCCCCGCTGACCTCCAGATCCCCACTGGGTATCCGGTGCAATGCTGAACAGTTATCATGTGTCCGGCAATATGCTAAACCCTTTATAGACCTTATCCCAGATAATTTCTACCAAAAATCCCAGAGGGTTAGGAAAATTATCACCATTTTATATCTGAGACTAGGGAGGCTTTCTTTAGTAATCTGGAAACACACAAAAAGTCATCCCTTTAACATGACATTTGTTCAAATATTTTTACAGATTTCCTTTGTCCTGTTCCTCTTTTTCACAACATTATTTTTCATTTTTTATTGATATATAATAGTGGTCCATCTTTTGGGGATACATATGATATTTTGATACATGTATACAAGTATAATGATAAAATCGGGGTAATTGAGATATGTATCACCCAACACATTTATCTTTTGTGTTGACATGACTGATATCATAAATACAACCTCCACATCTGGATGAACATGTCAGAGCTGTCACTGTACCATGTGCCCCAAACTGACCTGCCTACCATTCTCCATATATACCCTGACCAACAGAGCATAATATGACCACTCTGTCACATGAGTAGGAAACCGATAGGATCAACATACTTCAAGGTGTTTTTTTTTTATTTTTATTAGCATTTGCATCAGGGTTTTGATACATCAAAGCTTTTGATACATTGAGCTTATGATCCATAGAATCTACCAAGAACTCTTCCCCCCATTTGAACCATTTCTTAAAGAGATCCCTTCCTTTCTCTATACATGAAACTCATTTTTAAGACCTGATTTCAGTACCATACACACCTATTAGAATGATTAAAAGACAAAACACTGGCAACAAATGCTGTGGAGCAATAGAAACTCTCATTCATTGCTTGTAGGAATGCAAAATTGTACAGCCTCTTTGGAAGGCAGTGTGGCAGTTTCTTACAACCCTAAACATGGTCTTGTCATATGATCCAGCAATCGCATTCTTGGTTATTTATCCAAATGAGTTCAAAACTTATGTCCACACAAAAACCTGCACATGAATGTTTGTAGCAACTTAATTTATATTTGCCAAAAACTAGAAGTAACCTATATGCCTTTCATAGGTTTAATGGATAAACAAGCCATGGTGCAGCCACAGAACAGAACATTATTTAGAGATAAAACGCAATGAGCTCTCAATCCACGAAAAGTCATAAAAGTACCTTAAATGCCCACCACTAAGTGAAAGAAGTCTGAAAGGCTACGTACTACATGACTTCAACTATGTGACATTCTGGAAAAGGCAAAACTATAGAGATATAAAAGGATCAGTGGTTAAGGGTTGGAAAGGGAGAAGTGATGAACGAGTGAAGCACAGGGGTTTCTAGGGCATTGAAACTATATTCTGTACAATACTTTAATACTGGAAACACAGCATTATGCATTTGTCAAAACCAATAGAACTGTACAACACAAAGAGAGAACCCTAAGTAAACAATGGGCTTTTAGTTAATAATAATGTATCAATATTGGCTTATCAAATGTAACAAATATATCACATTAATATAAGATATTAATAAAGGGGAAATTGTGTATGTGTGTGGAGGGAGGGTGGAGCAGGTATATGGAACTCTCAGCACTTCCTGTTCAAGTTTTCTATAAACATAAAGCTGTTCTATAAAACAGTCTATGAATTAAATTTTTTAGGAAACTTGAATTCAGAAATGTCTATCTGTTATTATACTGATTTCTTACTAGTTTCTCATTGGGTAATTAAGGAATATTGATTCTGTCATTTTATCCTATTAATAGTTATTTCCAGCTCTGAGTCACCTACAACTATAATAAACACACCTTGCTTCATAATATTCATACAATACAACAATGTAGATAGAATAAGACCATCTTACTTCAGGCTATAATCTCTTTAGGTACAACTTTTCAACCAGTTTTAAATCTGCCCATGATTCAACCCCAATTTCTCTCTCTCACCCACAAAAATATCCTGGAAGATTACGTTAATATTTTAATGAAAATAAAAATATATTATGCAGAGCACATTACCTGGCACACAGCTGTTACTTATTAAATTGTGGCTATTGTTAGTATTTTCCTGCCATAATATAGTGGCTATACCAAAACATAATTGTTACTTTGGTATTTCTTATGTTCAGTGATGTTCATCTGGCTTCCAAGGATCACCATATTACTTGCTAAGTGCTCAGAAGTAATCTGTTTAATTATTTGGTTTTTTCTTTTTTTTTTTTTATCTTTTCTTTCAAAGATTGACACTAAGTCTACCTATTTTTTGTTTACAAAACCTACCCACATTTGCCCTTTCAGGAATCAGTAATAACCTAATATTTTTTCCCATTTTAATCACTTTCAGAATCTGGGTTTGGGAATTTGAAATACTTTAAGGAGACCCACTAGATATTTTCTTACAGCTCTCAGGGCCATCTTTGTAAACTTGAGATGAAAGATGCACCTGGTCAACTTGTTTCAGTTGCTTCTACATGATTTACTTTTTCTACTCGTTGCCCTTTGAAGACAATGGTCCTTCAAGGAGAAGATGCAACAAGCCAGCAGTCATAGTTCTGCTTTCTATTTTACCTTTAATATTAGAGTAGTGGTGAATCTCTTCCTATACATGTTATAAAATGTGATTTTTGTTGTTATTGGTGATGTGGCATTTGCTGTCAGCTCAGCTTATGCTAAACTTTAACGCTTTTTGTAAGTTTGTGCCATATTAACCCTGGGACATATTCTACCTTCCATCTCCCTTAAACGTCCTTTTAAAACCTCTAATTTTATGTAAGAATCCTTCATTCTCTAATAAACTTGAGCAAAGTAGCATTTTTCAGGGGCTTTTACAGTCTTCACTTACTCATTTATATTTTAAAAAATTACTGAGCACATACTCTAGGCTTAGCATTATGCCAGGCATTGCGAAAAATGAGATTACTGAGACCCAATCTATTTTCAGGACTTTGACTGTATAATCAATACTCTATAAACATTTGTTTAACACCTACTATGTGCTAGGACAAAAAGACTTGTGTAAATTTATTCGAGTCTAGTACAATAACTACATCAACAGGAAGACACACAAAATATAGTGGTTTCAGAGGAGGGTGTGATGAACCCTACGGAGGTAGGGATGGGAGCCAGCCAGGAAAATCTAGAAAGACAATGTATTCAACCTAGGTTTCAAAGAGAAGTTCACAGATAAGAGGAAAGGAAAAGGGAGTCTGGTGGAGAGTATGATACCAACGACAGTAAAATATTAGGATGGGTCATTTTGCTTTTTGAATGATCCTCTTTTAGTATTCTGAAGAAAGGAGATGGTTTACCTTTTCCTACAGGGAGCATCAGTCAATGTAAGCAGGAACACATCTGCAAGAGACATGAATTTAGAAACACTCTGCACATCAGTGCAAAAGTTTTTTGGAAGATCAGATTTCTGTAGTTATTAAGATGATTCCTTTTCTGAGCAGCTCATAGGACCCCAGTGAACTGCAATGAATATCCTCTTTCCTTTCACTTCACTATGTTTGAGGATGTCAGGGAGAGCTGCTTTCCACCCACTAACCCTGCCCGCTTTAGGTGTCAGCAGACTAGTTGGTTACTCGTGGTGATTGGCACATGGTTGACTTTTGTGGCGTCAAACTCAATCCTTCTTCTCAAACTCTCTTAAATCTTCAGACCATGATGACAAGTTTTCTATATTATTCCCTTATCACAGAGTCAAGAAGGATGCTTTGGGAATTCTTTTGGAAGAACAGATTAATAAGTCAGATTCTCCTAGGTTCAAATCCAGGCCTTAGGTTGGAAATAAGAATCTACCATTTACTGGCTGATGGACCTTTGAGCAAGATAGTTCAGCTCTGTAAGTCTCAATTTCCCTATTTTCCAAATTGAAATAATAATGTCTACTGAGGGTCCTTCCGAGGATTGTGTAATATAATATATCTTAAAATGTTTAGCAGAGTGCTAGACATATGATACGTTTTTAAAACATGATAATCCAAGTTCTTTTAATGAAAATAATAAAAAGGAGAAAGGGAGAGAAAAAGACCAACACTTATACAGACCTTACAGAGGTAGCAGGTCGTATGTTAGACATTTTACATATTAACTCATTTAATCCTCACAGTAATGTAATAATCACTTCTATTTTTATAGACTAAAAATAAAGCTCATAGCAATGATGTAAATTGTCCCAGGGCACAGACTAGTCAGTGTAAGAGCTGAGATTCAAATCCACTTCTGTATCTCTAAAGCCTATGTGTGCTTTTCAATACATTATACTTTGAAAAATAAAGATTTTTGCACAAGTATATTCAATAATCTCCAAAGTCTTTAATAATATGCACAAACTGAAGAATTTATTTTCATGTTCCATAATGCTGAATTTA
>NW_012102965.1:492625-494102 GCF_000951045.1 Mandrillus leucophaeus | reverse complement strand
TGTTAGCCAGGATGGTCTCAATCTCCTGACCTCGTGATCTGCCCGTCTTGGCCTCCCAAAGTGTTGGGATTACAGGCGTGAGCCACCGTGCCCGGCCCATTCCTTTTTTCTGAAGGAAATAGAAATTCAAAAATTCAAATGTAAGAGCAATCAAAGTTATGATTGTCTTTAACTTAGAAGCAGTTGACTGATAATACTCAGTTTGATAAAAGAGCATACAAAGTACATTTGCACTTTTTAAACAGTAAAATAATTGAGTATTTTTGTATTTCATAAGTAAACACAGAAACTGCTTTTACACTTCCATCAATCCATGTTTTACAAATGTATACCAGATTGATAACTAAAATCCTTGAGATATGGCAAGGCAACTTTTGAATATAATCAATATAAAACATTTCATTAAGAGTTGCATAATAATCTGCACTAGATAGAACCATTTAAAAGCAGAATTCTCATCTTCTCGTTATTACCTAGATATACTTTGCGTAAACTTTGTTGAGTAGAGAGTCCTGGGCAAAAGGTACTATTAACACTTTTATGGCTCATTTCCTTTTTTAGTTACATCTATGAGGGCTCTAAAAAATGGAGTCTTTAAATTAATTATAAATGCAGAGGCTGAATATTTAAAACCTCTTAAGAGCAAAGGTATTTTCAATTACTTCATACTTACGTATTTTGGAAAATATACTGATATGGGACATATTCCACAAATTTAATATTCCTCCATTTTCTTGTTAAACGAGCATGGTGAGCAGTAGAGATAAAGATTACTTTAATTAAGTGTGCAATGAATCCCATAAAACTTAATTGAACACTTTATTTTCATGCAGATATTTTCTCTTACTCAAATGTTTTTCAGCTATGCTGTATGCAATCATTTTAAATCTAATATTTCAATGAATAAGCAAAGGTTTTAAGACAATTCAGTGTCTTCACTTATGGCATTTGAGAATGACCTTTAGATTCTGAAAAGGTGAGTGTTTTACATTTATTTAAGCTGACAAGAAAAACGTAGAATTACCTCTAAACCAAATCAGTGGTGAGAATAGCCAGAGCCATTTTGGTGAATGCAGAAATAGTGATGATGCAGATTTCACAAGTGCTGAATTACTTACCATGAATGGACATCTGTTGGGCTGCACCCCAGGGCATTTATTTTGCCTGTCTTCTAATGTTTCCCAAAAAGACAACACAAGATAAGAATTTAATATCCAACCCCTGTGTATAGCTGGCTTTCACTCTACCAATTACTTTGATATGGCATCATGTGATTACACTTATTCTTCCAATAAGTTATACAGAAACATCCAGAAGCAAATCTTATAGCCATCTGAGATTTGGTTGGTTAGCCAAAAGGTATGCTGGCATATCACAGAAAACAACTGAGTGCGTGAATCAATGTAGTGAGGTAACTTATGCAGGTCACACATGTTCATTGTGAAACTGCCCTTTAGCTCAGCAATTAGAAAAATAA
>NW_012102965.1:483072-492575 GCF_000951045.1 Mandrillus leucophaeus | reverse complement strand
ACCCCAGGGCATTTATTTTGCCTGTCTTCTAATGTTTCCCAAAAAGACAACACAAGATAAGAATTTAATATCCAACCCCTGTGTATAGCTGGCTTTCACTCTACCAATTACTTTGATATGGCATCATGTGATTACACTTATTCTTCCAATAAGTTACACAGAAACATCCAGAAGCAAATCTTATAGCCATCTGAGATTTGGTTGGTTAGCCAAAAGGTATGCTGGCATATCACAGAAAACAACTGAGTGCGTGAATCAATGTAGTGAGGTAACTTATGCAGGTCACACATGTTCATTGTGAAACTGCCCTTTAGCTCAGCAATTAGAAAAATAATTCTACATTTAACTGCATGGTTACTACATTTAGGTGAAAACAAGGTACTTGTTCTAAGTGTCATTTCAAACTGATAGTTATTTTGAAAATTCAAACCAGATTTCCATGTTGTTAATGAATTGTGTGTAAAATACTGCCATTTAAATTGCCAACACATGTCAGAGATAGATGATATACACACACTGTATGGCAGATGCACTTGACAGCAATAACTTAGGCACACACTGAGAATGACAGTGTGGTCTAAGAAGGGGTGTTCAGAGTTCCAAGTTAAGGAATCTTTGAACGGCCAACCTGGAGGTTTACTCCTTATTTACAAAGGACATCTGAATCCCTAGCCCATTTCTTGGAACGCAGGATGTGCAAGGCACCGAGGCCCTTTGCTTTGGGTTAAATGGAGGTTACTACGTGGAGGTTGCTAGGTGGATGTTGCTAAGTGAAAATGCTATATAATCTGCATACTTTTTACAAATGGTAGCTGTTATCCAGTCCAGCCTGCCACTCCTGGACACTGCCCTATATGTAAGTCCTCAATAACCCTTATGTCTGATTCACTGGCTCTAGGTCTCTTCTTCAACCTCTCAGACAGGGTGCCATCCCAACTGGAGTCAATAAGGGTCTGGTAAAACACACACACACAAACACACATACACGTGCCCACGCATACACATGCACATTTTAAAAAATCTTTCCTGCTCTTTCATGCTTTGTCTTTCTTCATTCGTTCTATCTACCTATCCTCTTTTCATCCCTGCATTCAGTTTTTCTATCTCTTTTACCATCTTTTCACACATCTTTCTGCCCATATTTCTTTCTACGTCAGTCTATCCAGCTATTTATGATTTCAACATTCAATATATATTTGAGAGCCTACTGTTTGCTAAGAGGTGGGCATATTACCTGTGCTAGGTCAATAAAAGTATTTTTAACTCTTCAAATAATTTAATAAATAAAAGTACTCTAAGAGAGGGTTTGTTTCCTTATTGGTGTACATTTTGGTGAGTAATATAAGTGTATAAGAAAACATTAAAAATACAAAAAAGAAAATAGATTCCAAGACACGTGACGTGTGTGTGTGTGTGTGTGTGTGTGTGTGTGTGTGTGTGTGTGTTGGGATATATTGCTCTTGGTTAGAAGAATCAGATTTATTAGTTTTTCTGTATTTTCATATTTTGTATAGCTTTAATCTTTAACCAGTTTAGAGTACAATAATTTTATGTTCCTGGTGTAACCTAAAACAAGGATTTTTCCTGTTTTTAGATTTAGAACTTTTCAAAATTTCACTGAAGAGAAGTGATGTAAACAAGAAACAGCAGGTCGGGGGCGGTGGCTCACGCCTGTAATCCCAACACTTTGGGAAGCCGAGGTTTGTGGATCACCTGAGGTCGGGAGTTTGAGAGCAGCCTGACCAACGTGGAGAAACCCCATCTCCACTCAAAATACAAAATTAGCTGAGTGTGGTGGTGCATGCCTGTAATCCCAGCTAGTCAGGAGACTGAGGCAGGAGAATTGCTTGAACCCAGGAGGCAGAGGTTGCGGTGAGCTGAGATCACGCCATTGCACTCCAGCTTGGGCAACAAGAGCGAGACTCCATCTCAAAAAAAAAAAAAAGAAAAAAAAGAAATAGAAAAAATTAAATGATTACAATGTAAAATTAAGTGATTATAAGGTGAGGTTTGAATCTGATTTTCAAGCACTTATGATTCAATTTTGTAAAGAAAATAGTTGAAATCAAATATGTGACTCCATGGCACTCATGGTGTACTCTTGTTTAAAACTCAATTTTTGAAAAAATTTACTTGAATGAAACATATATTGTGCCTTGCCTACACAATTTACATTGATTCTTCATCTTCTCTCACAAATGTCTCCCATATCCCACTATTCATTTTTTTTGTTAAAAATCCAGGAAAAAGACTATAGTCATCAGACAAAAATCATATAAAAATTAAGTTAATGGAAACCAAAAGTGAAGGTGGCAAAGATGCATTCAGCATTGAAACTAAGTAGCAGGATGACGGCATAAAAATAGAGACAATGAAAAATATATCGCTATTCTGAAATAAACAACATTCTCTAGATCTAAGGGAACCTGGGAACAGGACTTCAAAGTCTAACACTAGAAATAATGATGAGAGAAAGAGAACCCTCAAGGAATTTTAATATTGAAAATCTGTTGCCATATCTAGTAGAATTATCATAGGTATGTTAAAGTTATTATACATTCTATTAAATCTAAAGAAGGTGCCTCTGATTTCACTGGCTGATTTAGTGGAAGCCAATCAATGAACATGGTTATTGCAAAACCTTTTTCCAAAAATGTAATTACAAATACTTACCAGTTTGCATATTAAATGACCAATATTTTCCCAAACAGGCAGAATCAAAAGCTTCCTAGAAAATCTGGGTAAAACCATAATGCTGCTGCGTGAAGGCATATTCACAGTCAGCATGCGAGAATGAGGAAGCATGAAGCCTCCTGCCTTGACAAACCTGCATGGTTCCGGAAAATGTAGTCTTTTGGTGAGCTGATGGCAGAATTTCGAACGTAACATAAACATATTCTGCTCTCATTCAGCACACACAAGTGAACCTTGACTATAACTTTCTACAAGATTTCTAAATTGAGAAACAGGTGGATTTAAAACCAGAGATGTAGTCAATGTAGACTACTCAGAGGGCTATGGCTAGAGTTAAATGGCAGCTTATAAAAATGTTATCTGGGGCCCACCTTGAACCTTTGAATAAAAAGGATGGTTCTTGATGTAATTTGCCCACAGGGCCTGGTGCCTGTGATGTGCTCTGAAAGGGAGCATCTATATCCAAAAAGATGTGCCTGCTGAGAAGGGCTGCTGGCAGCTGTGGTGAGCATGCATGAGGCTGTACCACAAAAGCAGGAGAGACAACAACGAGGCATTTGCTGAGCACTGCTGGGACAGAAAAGACATGTAGAGGGGAACATACACAGTAGACAGTGAGATGGTCCAAGAACAGAGTGCATAGATTAAAGATAGTAATGTTTAAAGAAGTTTTGGAAGTTCCTGGGATGGGATGTTAAAAGAACCAACCCAGAGAGAGAGTTTTAAAAAGCTTTGTCTTCCCCACTTTCATTTAGATGTATTCTAATCAGACAGTCTCTGAGGCCTTGTACATTAAGCACAGTAGCTTTTGTGGAGAAATAAAAATATGTATTAATTGTACAGTCCTCATAGCAATTAAATATGTGGGAGCAGATGCTACCATGTGAGGTCCTAGAATACAAGGGGGAGAGCAAAGAGGCAAGAATAACATTCTGGGAAACTCCCCCTCACAAATGGGGGTGGTTTGATATGGAGAAAGTGATGAGATAGAGAAATTGCAAGTAAACAAGGAAAGGCTTCCATTTAGGAAGCAAAGAAGAATAAAGACTGTCATTAGTTTTCATGTCTACTATGCATACTAAACAGTGTTTTAGTTAATGTTGGATTTGTTGCATAATATAGCAAAAGACCTAGACTCTAAAAAAGAGTTAAATAAATGTTTGCTATAGATAATAGGAAGGAAGGCAGAATGAAAAAGGGGAGGAAGGTAGGTAGGAGGGCAGGCAGGCAGGTAGCAAGTAGGGAAGCAGATGAACAAGAGTGAGTTAACCCATCAATGTCTCATTTATATGTAAAATGGGAATTGTTGCAAAGGTTGTAAGAGATAATACATGTAAATTGCTTATTGCAGTATCTGATATACTGGAGGTGCTCAAGAAATGCTAAATATTATTATCATAATTACTATCTTTAGCATCATCATCCTCACCACCACCATCATTATCCCTTGGAGCATTTTTCAAAAGGATATTTGAGAAATGCTTCAGTTTGCTGGGACCTACGAATGCATCTTTCTTGATAACCCTCCCACTCATGCTTTAACCCACTCTGTTTAGCTTCTACTCCACGACACTCCAAGAATTCATGCCTGCCAAATTTACTAATAACATCTTTGTTGCGAAATCCAGTGGACAATTTTTAGTCTATGCCTTACCTGACTTCACTGCAGCATGTATCATTACTGACGAATTCTTACTTTTGGAAGTCCTTTCGCTGTCTGGCTTTTGTGCCAACCCTCCTGCTTGTATCCCCCTACACCTGTAGCCCTTTTAAAGGCTTCTTCCTGAGTTTCTCATTCTGGGGATTTTCTCCAGGAACCAACAGCAAGTAAGATTCAAAAGTGTTCATAAAATTTATCTCATTTTCAAGAGAATAGAAAAAAAAATTATTGTTCAAAAGAACAATATTAGTCCGCAGGTCAGATTTTAGAAAAAACTTATTCTACATATTAATGACCCACATATATAGTTTGTGTTTTCAAATCCTAGGTCAAATACTTTTTTTACAAAATAAAATAAGAATCTGATTTTTTTAGAACAAATACATGCAAAAAATGTATTTTTTAAAGCAGGGATAGTCAGTCATTCTGGATGGTACTTGAACTTTTCAAATTCCCATACCATTATTCAGCTTTAAGAAATGCTTGATGATGAGCTAAAGGCAAGCATGTGTGTTTTATTCTAAGAATATTAATACCATTACTATCAACCCTCAGGAATGAGCTTATAAATTCAATAATACTATCATAGTACATATTATAACTATGCTTCTATAATCAGTTTTCCCCACATTATTTCAGAATATTAATTGAAAAATTTACCTATTATGACATATGAAAAATAACTGTAGTTAACCTGGGGAAAATACAAGTAGTTTATCAAGCAAAAAAACTCACAAAACAACAAAAAATGTTTTTTGTGTCCTCAGCATTAATCCATTAAATTCAGGGAATCTAGGCTTCACATGCACACACATATGGCATTAGTGAGCTAACCCAGTTTGTACTGACATGAGCAGGTGTCTGTAGGTAGGTCATTCAAAGTCATCATGAATCAGGGCAGGGTTCCTAGCATATGAATCTTAAATTAGAGACACTGGTATTATAGGATAGCAATGGGCACATAGAGACTATGTCTAGATGGAGGACTTTTGGCATGTTCCTTACTAGAGAGCATGAGGTTTACCTCGCACAATATGGTTTATCAAGCCATGTACTATTAACATGTGCATTTCATTATGAGAAATCCTTAGGCTATTCTCTGGAGAAGATGCTGTTTCAGACATTTTAGGTGTCCCATATGGCATGGATAAGGATGTAGTTATGAAAAGATGTAGACTATCACGGAAAGATATACCTTTAAGTTATTTTGCCCCAAACTAGCAAATCTAAGGTTTCTTCCAGACCACCGGGACCTGAGAAATAGTTTCTTTTCTGAAAGAGAAGTGGAACAACTCTATGAAACAGGCTCTAAATGGGAGGCAGAAAATGAAAGAAAAATGTGTGTTATTCCATGGCTATGATTTCTCTGCTTAACTTTCAGGGTTAAAATATTAGCTAGCTCCATCATCATCCAGTCAAATCTTTACACCAAACCCCTTCCTCCTTCAGAATACCTCTTTCGTTAGGTTCTCATCTCCTGAGTAGCCGACTGCCATTATTTCTCTGCTTTAACTTAAGTCTATGCACTTCAGCCATAAAGCGAGACATTAAAATACACTTTGGGATAGGTGAACATTCAGTAAAATCATTCAAAAGGGAATGTATTACCTATAGGACACACTTATAAATACTATCCTGACCTCTTTCATGGACCACCCCATTCCGGCTTCAACCACTTGCTCTTTACATCCTCCTTGCTAATCAAAGCCTGCATCACAGTGAAATGGAATCTGTTAAGCCGCTTTGCCCTCAATTTGCATGAAATTCCATTTTCCTGACTGCTTTCTTACCCTTTGGAACAACTCCAGCATCACACCTTATTGAGCCCCTTTTCTCATCTGCTATTTGCTCAGCCCCTACTTTGTGCTCCCTTTCCACTCAGCCTAACACGGAGCACAGTGAACTGTCATCACCCATTTTACTTCTCTAGAAAGAGGACAGATTCTGCGTCCCATTCTACTTTGCACTGGAAGTGCCTCCCTCGGGCACAGGTGTGAACACAAGCTGGGAACGCAGGAGGTATTTTTAAATCAGTGATTGTGTCCATTCAAATTTGCCCCAAAGGAGAAAAAAGTGTTTGTGAGGATTTGTGTGTTTGCATGTGCCTAGCTAATTTAAGTATGTTATTTGGAATATATCAGAGACAAACTGTTTTATAAATAACTAAAATAGGTGCTGGCTACAAAAAGACGTGTTAGAAAAAGCTCTCTATTTGTCTTTTGTGCTTTAAAATGACAATTTTAAATGGTGCTGCTGTAGGGAAACCTGGCTGGGAAATAAACTGTGAAAAGGTATAGGCGGGAAAATAGTTGGTACTTACTGAGGGCATATTATGGGGTGGGATGGTTCTAAGTGTTCTCCAGGTATGAACTCATTTAATAGGATAATCCTGCAGTGTAGACAAGATCACAGCATAGGGTCGTGTGATTGGGCTGCTTGTTCAAAGGCATTCGGCAGAGACTGGGATGGGGCAGAAATCCAGCCCTCAGTGCATCCTGTTCTGTGACCTTGCCTGGGACTCTTTCTTTGCATCAAGATGCCTTTAGGTAGTAAAATTAATGGCTATCTGTCCCGATGATATACTTTTCTCCAATTCACACAAAAGCACAGAATAAGCAAGTGGCATTCCTAGTGGTAGGCTCTATAATTATTCCATTTACAGATGAGGAAACTGAGGCACAATGAAGTCAAGAATTCTGCCAAAGTTTATATAACTAGTAAGGGACAGCGAGGAGATGCAAACCCAGGCTCATGGCTCAGAGTCTGCATACTTACTCACTGTGATATGCTGGTTCTCTGTCACATTTGGAGTGCTTTGCGCATGCTAGTTTACATCCATTAAATTTTACATGTATTAACTAATTTAATCCTCACAATAACCTTAAGGAATCAGCCCCTAAGGATAAACAACTATGCCTTGACCCCTGTAATCCTAAGAGATGCCCCTTTGCGGGCAAGGTTGTCCCTGGTGAAAACAAAGCCAAGGAGACACTTCACTGATCAGAACTAATTGGCTAATTGAAATGCTCCAGACATTTTGCCAAGAAAAAGAGAGTCTAATTAAAACAAAAAACTATCAGTAGTACTGGGAGTTAAACTAGTGGGAGCTGAGAAATGTAAGTCAGAACTGAAATTAATAGATATCTAGAAAGCTCCAATAATATATTTAGAGGGTATTATTGGCAGAGTGATATACTAGATAAAACATAGATAAGAAAGAGTTGAATTTACCAATATAAAATGTATTTTGGTATAAGATAAAAGCAACACCTCATATTAGAAAGGAAAAGGACGGAGATAACTGAGTTGATATTTGAAAAAACAAGTTGAATTCATATATATGTGTGAAATGACTTAGCTACTAGGTTGTTTGCTATAATAATGTTTTTAACAGCAGAACATTAGGAGAAATCTAAATAGACAAAGTATATGAAAATCTCACAAGGAAAACTGTGTAGCTATTTAAAAACAAAATAAAAAAAAAAGAAAGGTCTACGTCAATTGATGCAAGATATCTTTCTTTTGCCTTTTTATGCAAAAAACATATCTCTAGAAGACTATATGAGAAACCAATAAACCTGGATATTTTTGGAGAAATATTCTAGGTAGTGGAGGGACAGAAGTGGACGGAAAACTTTTCACTGCTTATCATTTTGGGCCAGTTAACACATTACCTACTCAAACAACGTGGAAAAACAAAACAAAACAAAACAAACTTTGGTTTGACTTTTACTTAGTGCAACTTTGGGCTAGTTTACTAAATTTGCAGAGACGAATTTTCTTATTTGTAAAATGACAATTATAATTCCTGCCTCACATAGTTTTATCAGGTTTAAGTAAGATAATATATGGAAAGATTCTACTACATAACCTGACACACAGTAGAGAAATAATGGTTCTCTCATCCATCACTTTCCTTTCTCAGGGGACACAAACTCCAGTGGCTACTAACTAGTCCAGGCAGATAATATAAATGCATGACATACGTTGGCTGTAGGAGATGAGGGGGTGGTAGGGCGTGTGGTAACTTAAGGCATTCAAATTATTCTATGTGTGTATATCAAATATAAATTATACATATGTCTATATATTATATATGTATATAAAGTCTTATGGCTGTCATTCTTGCTTTTACATAGGGATCTTCATGTTATAAAATTATTTTACAACGTCTCTTTCAAGCCACTGAAAAATCATTTCAACTATATTGCACAATTAGAATAAAATATTTTTTAAAATCAGTCTCTTAAGTTATACTTTTCTCTAAGTTATTTAATATAATTGGCTTTGCTTTTTCATAGACAAAAATCATATCCATGGAAATACATAGCTACTGGTTGCCAGACCACAATTGGGAGGTTAAAAGCAAAGGACACCTCTGACATCTTGGCTGCTGTTCTTTGTGACAGACGTGATGGATAAGGTGCTGCAGCTTGCAGCTAATAAATCTGACTGAGGTAGGAGTCTGGCAGAGGTGACACAAGTGTAGCCAAGTCAGAAGGTTAATAATAGCAAATTCATATACGGGTGGGCAGGATAATGGTCAACAGTTACGAGAGGAATTTCAGGTACCATGTTCAGATTTAAGGAGGCAATGATTCAACAACATTCCTTGCCTAAACAATTCTTCTGTTTCAAATAAGTCAATGTTAAATAAACAATAAACTAGTGACCAAATTAACATTTGTTCTCAATTATGTGGTGAACTTCATATTCTCAGAAAACAAGTTTAAACACAGTTTATGATATATATCCATTTGACATCTTACACAAATATATATACTCTCTGTAAACTAAGCACATCATTATTAATTTCCATATAAAACTAAATTAAGACTTGCATAGGCAAATGTAACTACTATTCATGAAATAACCTAGAACTAGAAGCACTAGAGATACGGAGCAAATGGGAGGTAAAGCACTGCATCATTTTATTTTTATTTACTTATTCTGTGTGGACACCTTCCTAAACTCCAGAGAGCAGAGAGAGTCTCAAAGACGAGACAAGGTCCTTGGTGCTGTGCCATATGAAATAACCTCCACTTAACGTCTTGTTTCTTTAGTCAAGAAGAATTGAAGAACATGTGCTACACAACTGTACACGAAGTCGCCTAAGTGAAAAGCTATCCTAAATCCATACTAATGAGAC
>NW_012102965.1:476562-480727 GCF_000951045.1 Mandrillus leucophaeus | reverse complement strand
TCGTGGTTCATGCCTGTAATCCCAGCCCTTTGGGAGGACGAGGTGGGTGAATCAATGAGGTCAGGAGCTTGAGATCAGCCTGATCAGCATAGTGAAACCCCGTCTCTACGAAAAATACAAAAATTAGGCAGGTATGGTGGTGGGCACTTGTAATCCCAGCTACTCAGGAGGCTGAGGTAGGAGAATCACTTGAACTCAGGAGGTGGAGGTTGCAGTGAGCGACATTGCACCACTGCACTCCAGCCTGGGCGACACAGCAAGACTCCATCTCAAAGAAAAAAAAAAAAAGTAAGGGGAATTACTTACAGAACAAGTTCACGCAGTCAATAAGTGGCAAGTTTACACAGCCAAAAAATGGCAAAACCAGGATCTGAATCCAAGCAGTGTGGCTCCAGAGCCTATGTTCTCACAGAGTATCTTGTTTCCTCTCTGTAGTCACATGACTGAGAACTCTCTGGATAGTATCAAGTGTTTACATTAACTAGGTTTGCAGATGATCATCTCTTATCCTTTTAAATGTTGCATCACCATTTTTGATGCTATTATGAATTTGCTCTCGTGGAAAACTTTATTTTTCCAATCTGTATTAATGTCTTAAAACTGCTATCTCACATTTAGTTTAAAAAATAGTCATTTCTTTGCTGGATTTGTCTGAGAATTTATATACATATACCGTACACAAAAGAAAAATGTCCTTTGAATAGAAGGCAACAATTTTCAAGATAAGACAAATATAGGCAATAAATATTATATAACCTAGGAGCACTTGATAATATTTCCTAGATCAAAAAATTTACAATCTATTTTCTCCAAGGCAGTAAAGGAGCCAATTAACATCTTTTTTAATAATAATAAAAAATTTAAGGATTGCACATTGCCCTTGAAGAAAGCTAAGCATTTAATAAGTTGAAGACAGTTTTTACCATTCTTTAGGGAATACTGTATTTCTAAGAATGGCAGGTAACATGTGCTCTGAATGATACTAGCAAATGGTAACTGCAATATCATTCCTCTTAATGTGATGTTATAAACCCAGTGGAATGTTGGGAGAGCACTGAAGCATTCCTTTAAGCATGAATTCCTAAGTTGCATAATAATGCTAAGTGCATCATCCTAAACATATGCTGTTGTTTCTGCTTATGATAGCTACAGTGGTACTGATGCTCGACATCTTCTAGGAGAGGAAGCTGGTGAGCATTATAAATCCCAGGGACTCCTGATGGTTGTCTATCCCTGGGCTCTGCTGCATGCCTAGTGGCAAGGTAGTATAGGGGAAAGGTCACCAGCTGAGGAACCACAAGGGAAGGATTCTAGTTGCAGTTCAACCAGCAATTAGTTTGGGGGAAATTATTATACCTCTTGAAGCCTTGATCTTTTGAATGTGAATATTAATTTTTACTGTTTAATAAAGTGCTCATTAAGATAAAAATTGACATCTGTGAAAATGCTTTAGAAAAAAAATGTTCTGTGAACAACAAATACCCACAGAAGCAACTGAGGCACAAGATCACACAGCCTATAATCTGTCTCTTATACACATCTAGATGTGTATAAGGCCTAAGTGAAAAGCTATCCTAAATCCATACTAATGAGACAATATTGCTTTTCTCTCTTTGGGATTAGCCCAGGTTAAAAAAAAAAAAAAAAAAAAAAAAAAAGACTGGTCATGCCACATGCAAATTTGAAGACTTCTCTTTATAAAATAGTTAATTTTATTTCTCCCAATTATCTTTTTAGAGGCATACTATCTTGAATAGTAGTGTAGGTCTGGAGCCTACTATTTTGGCTCCTATATGGGGAACCTGCATTATATTAACTTTACCTGTGGGATGAGATTCCTAATGTTCCAATTTAGAATCCTGAGAATACTGGATCTCAGCCCACTCTCAAATACTCCTGATTTTCCTTCCCCTCATCCTTCCTGTAATGATCGCAGCATGGGATAATAAAACAAAAGGAAATCTTCTTTTTATTTTTTTGTGCATGTTTTTCTTCCGTGTCTACCCAGTGCCTAGCATGGTCCTTTAAACCAACGAATGGTCAACAAATCTCATGCAGAATATATACAATGCAGCTTCCCTAAATGCCGCAGACACAGGCAGTCTTCCTCCTCTGTGTTCCCTAAGCCTGCTGTGGAAATCAGCCCCTGCATTTTCTTTGAAAAACTCCAATCATGCAACTGTCTCATCATCAAGTTGTAAAACCACCTTAAGGATCATTTCTCATTTTTCACACCCAAGTCTCTAGCACGGTGCTTAGCATGACAATGGTGGAGAAATAACTGTTGACCCAAACAGAACTGAACTTAGAGATATTGTCACTCTTGGCCGGGCGCGGTGGCTCAAGCCTGTAATCCCAGCACTTTGGGAGGCCGAGACGGGTGGATCACGAGGTCAGGAGATCAAGACCATCCTGGCTAACACGGTGAAACCCCGTCTCTACTAAGTAATACAAAAAACTAGCCGGGAGAGGTGGCGGGCGCCTGTAGTCCCAGCTACTCGGGAGAATGGCGTGAACCCGGGAGGCGGAGCTTGCAGTGAGCTGAGATCCGGCCACCGCACTCTAGCCTGGGCTACAGAGCGAGACTCCGTCTCAAAAAAAAAAAAAAAAAAAAAAAAAAAAAAAAAAAGAGATATTGTCACTCTCTTTGTAAGTAATATGCTACATTTTGTACCTTTTGCTCTGACCACTGTGGAATTTGTCATTTATATCCAGACCACTCATTAACAATGGAAACTAGGTTTAACCAGCACTGTTTAACTTAAAATGAAAATAACAGGAAATTGGGACATAAGTGATAATGACACATTGGTTGGAACATTTTAATATGCAGAAATGCATTGTTTCTCCTTTATTTAGTGGTGGGGATTATGAATGAATGGCTGCAGAAAGATGTTTAAAAGATCTTGTATGTTTTTATTCTTAATGGAGTAAAGCTAATATAATTCACCTTTTCTGTTCACCATTTTCTTCTGATGCAACATAATCAGCTCTGTAGATCATTTTTGGACATGCAGTGATCAAAAAACAACATAAAATTTCCACTTTTAAGATGTTACACAGCATACAAGGGCTTATAAAGTAATTTGGGCCAGCCAATAAATTATTGCTTCCATAGAAAATAGAGACTTAGAGAAGTGACAATTTATTAATGCTTATGGGAGCAAATTTTGAAATGAAAAGAAAATTCCAATCTATTGGCTGAGCACAATGGGTCTGTTATGTAGACATCATGTGACTAACACGTAAAGTTGTCATTTCAATGAGATAAAATACTTTACAATAAGGTTAGCTTTACTGTCAAGCTCAGGATATGTGAAATTAACAAAAAATATATGTTGATGTGCCTTTGAGGTAAGCCATTCGTGGCAGGAGTAAATTTTAGTGGTTGACCAAAACGACTTCACAAGTTCACACATATCTTGTTCTTGCCTAAGAATGAAACATTCATATTGTTTTATGTATGATTCTCATGGCCAACGTCAGCTCGAGTGCCAATTATATTGTGTTAGAAATGAATATGTTTTAAAAGGTGAATTATGCTGATCAATTGTATTCCATTAAGAAGATCACACATAGGATCACACCACCTGTTGACCTTTTAAAAGAGGAAATGTATCATGCTGTTTCAGTGCTACTATCAAAGACAATTAAAATAGAGTGAGACACAAGAAGAAAACTCTGATGTGAATGGAGCTATCTTTTCTTAGATTTAATTTTCAATGTCTTCTTTTCTAGAATAATTCACTGATCAAAAGTTTCTTTCCCTGTAAAACAGGGATAGCACCGGGCTGTTGTGGAGATTAAAGGAGACAATATATGTAATACTCTTAGCACCCACAAATTACTTGATACATGGTAACCATTAATATTAAATACAGTAACATAAAACTAGTGATGAAGTAGACAGCAAGAATGTATTCAATCAATTCTGGGGATTTTATTTATGATTAGACATACTTCTATGCATATTTCAAAGTATTTTCTTCCATATAGGAGTCTAAAGAAAAACTGTTAAAAGTGAAATGATACAGTTTACTTAATAATAGTAGGAGGGGCTGGGCTCGTGGTTCATGCCTGTAATCCCAGCCCTTTGGGAGGACGAGGTGGGTGAATCAATGAGGTCAGGAGCTTGAGATCAGCCTGATCAGCATAGTGAAACCCC
>NW_012102965.1:445358-475687 GCF_000951045.1 Mandrillus leucophaeus | reverse complement strand
CTCTTAATGTGATGTTATAAACCCAGTGGAATGTTGGGAGAGCACTGAAGCATTCCTTTAAGCATGAATTCCTAAGTTGCATAATAATGCTAAGTGCATCATCCTAAACATATGCTGTTGTTTCTGCTTATGATAGCTACAGTGGTACTGATGCTCGACATCTTCTAGGAGAGGAAGCTGGTGAGCATTATAAATCCCAGGGACTCCTGATGGTTGTCTATCCCTGGGCTCTGCTGCATGCCTAGTGGCAAGGTAGTATAGGGGAAAGGTCACCAGCTGAGGAACCACAAGGGAAGGATTCTAGTTGCAGTTCAACCAGCAATTAGTTTGGGGGAAATTATTATACCTCTTGAAGCCTTGATCTTTTGAATGTGAATATTAATTTTTACTGTTTAATAAAGTGCTCATTAAGATAAAAATTGACATCTGTGAAAATGCTTTAGAAAAAAAATGTTCTGTGAACAACAAATACCCACAGAAGCAACTGAGGCACAAGATCACACAGCCTATAATAGGGACTCAAAGTGTTTCTGGATTGCTACCATCTGATCCCATTACTTAGCTATTTTTCAACTAACCTGCAAGCTTCTTGGCTGGGGCCCAGGACTACATTTTCTATAGCTTAAGACCATCATATGTAGGATAATAAATTGAATCTACAGATTTTTTTGATGGCACACAAGTATTCGCCTCTGTTCTACAACTTTGTAACATTTCTGCCTTTCATCTTCACTATGCTCATCTATTTTTATATTTACATATGACTATACACTTGATTCAGTCATAAAAATCATAAAAATCTTTAGTCATAAAAATCTACTGTTCTCTCCCATCTATAACCTTCCTCCAACTAAATCCACATGTAAAACAAGTTTCTTTCTCTCTCTCTGGTATGATGTACTTCTTCAGTTCTCTAAAATTCAGTGCAAACATCCATCTTCTAAATGAAGTCCTTCCTAATTGATCCGGGTGCATTTACCATGCACTCTTTTGCACCACTCCCAATGATGTACAATACACAGACACACTGACACACATACACACATATTTCTTCCCTTATGCAGTTACACAAGGATGCAGTAGTTTCCTTCCGGAGATCTAAACACAACACTTCTTCAGCCTTCCTCATTCCAAATAAACTCACTAGTAGAAAGCTCTAAGTCAGACACAGACCATAAAAAAAAGCCCAAAAGTGGGAGGGAATAAGCCAGGGAAAAAGTAGAGTGAGGACAAATCTTAAATGAGTTCTCTGGTCAGATACATATAAAAAGTGAACCAGTTATGAAACAGCTACAACCTTCCCCAACTCAATGCTTTGGTTTTTCGTTACCATCTGAGCCCCTGTCATCACCAGGGAACAGTCTCTGGCACATATCAGGTTACACACCCTGCATCCCCACAATAACAACATTAACCAGTGTGTTTTAGGCTTTACAGTTTACAAAGGCTTTCTCAGACACTATCCCATACAATGATATGACTGTAAGATTAAGCCAATGGGAACACTATCTTATTGGAGAAAAAAATTATCACAGATATCTCTTTATTTATATGCAAGGTGGCCTTCCTCTTTACAATTGTGTAAAGGGAACTGTTGGCTTTACAGAATCAGGTATCTGGTAAGCTGCGAGTTGTGTAAAGACAGCAAAAAAGGAATCTATGTAATAGTGCATCAGCTTAGGAGATGGGATTTTCATTTGGCTATGCTCCCCAGAAAACGCACAAGCTGAATTTCAGACTGGATGGAAAAGGTAATTTCAAAACCATGCTGCACAAAGGGCTAATAGGACACAACTCCAGGTACTAGGATTAAAACAAATTAAATATAATAGTGATTGAGGATTGCCAAGCCCTATTGATGGACAAAGCAAAAGGCAGTACACTTTCAAAATTCAGAGTGAGAGCTACACACTTTAAATAAACCTCAAACAAGCTTCCAATTCTATGAAGCAAAATTCTCTGTACAAAATAAAGTTTTCAGTAGAATCTGAATGGCAAACAGACAAACAAGACCAGGAGACTGTCAACTCATACATATACTAATGAAGACATAATCTTCTACCTGTAGAAGTTAATGAAAAATTTCCCATATAAAGGTGAGAAACAAATACAACAGATTTGTTTTTCTAGAAAATATAGTGTATATATTATTAAGATAAATTTAATTTTACATATTAACTTAAAATGTGCTCAAACATAGGGAAGTCAATTCAAAGGAGAATACTCTGATGCTTTTGCTAAAAACTCAAACTATTGGAAAACTATTATTTTTTGTTGTAAAATAAAAAAAAAAAAGGGAAGTCCACATCATGGTACTTCAAGTTTTATGTTGTTCATCTATCCCTTTCTTGGGTCATAATCTTATGAGCAGTTCCATCAGTACTTGGAATTCAAATCCATATTCTATCAATATAGCAAGTTGACGTCTGGACCTTTTTGAACTCCAGCCCTGAGGAAGATCCATGAATGCTACTATCTGAATCTTGTGTGTATGCTCTTTCAATGGCAACAACACAGTTTTAGTAATCGAAGTGGAAAAAATGAAACAATAGCAACAGCTGGCATTGCTCCCAAGGAAAAAAAAATTAAACAGAATGATACATAAATCATGTAGCATCTTGAATACAAACACATAAACCCTGGATTTATGCTGAATACGGAAAGCGAGGTGAAAGAACAGCTGGATAGTACACTATTGTGAGCAGTGAAAGGGGACATCCTTTTACGAAAAGGCAGTTTTAAGAGAACACATTTTATTAAGTATAAGAAATATTTTCCTCCATGAAGGATTTCATAGAGAAAAACACAGAATAAAGATTAGAAGAACACCGATAAGAAAAGAATAATAGTTTAGTAATAGAAAGAACTTGAAAGGAAACGTAATATAACAAATACAGACCTGGCTAGAGTAGGAGTGGAAGATGGAGTGAACTGAAATTACCTAGAAATAATAACATCACAGAAATAAAGCTTAATAGAATAATGAGAAATGGATATAACACTTAAATGTATTCATAATAGCAGATAGAATTAATCAGAGTTGGAAGGAAAAAGAGAGTCATCAGCATCTAGATTGGAAGTCAAGCCACAGGATTGGGAACAATAACATAGGGACAAGGGTTGAGGAGAAAAGAGAAGGTCACCAAACGAAGCAATCTAGTAGAACTTGAACATTTAGGAATGACTCTAAATCCAACCCATCTTTAAAATTCTGCTCAAATTTCCTCTCTTTCCCCAAGCCTTCTCGGAACACTCCTGGGTTCACAGGCAGTGGTTTTTCATTTCATTCTTGTTTGGTGGATGACTCCTCACACCAGTGGTAAACTCTCCTCTTTATTTTTGAGGAGCTTAGTATACTATCTCCCCACTATACTGCTCCTTGAAAACTGGGTTCAGAAGTTGTGTTTATTTGCATGTTTCATGGCAAATAGTTTAATTCTACAAACAGAGAGGTTATCCAAACGAGTGTTTGTCACATGGACAACCAGATCCACTTACTTTGTTTGCAGATAAATTGCATTAAAATGAGTAAAATGACTTACGATATCATGTAAGAACTAAGTACTAGAATTGGAAGGAAAAAGCCACTCTTTTTGTAGCCTTAAACCACTGGGGTGGGAGTGGGAGTAAATCAGCCTCAAAGGAAAAGTTTACGTTAGTTAAACCAATGTGAAGGCAAAGAAAGAATATAAATTAGGATAACCTGAAAAGATACTGTGGGAGAAATTAAAATATTTCTTAATCAAAACAAATACTGGGAAACCAGTAAAAAATGTCAAGGGCTAATTTTATTGGCCAAATATGGAAAATAATATAATCTCCAAGAATTACAACTTAGTAGTAAGAAGTTCAGGGACAAACACAATCAATACAATTTCAGATTGATTTTGCATTGCTGATTTGAAGTAGTACCTTGGGAATAGTGGTTCTAAATCTATTTGGGTTCTTTACATAGTTTTGGTATCAAAACACAAAATAATGTTTGCTCTTTTTTGTCTGAGGGCAACATTTTTATGCTCAAGGAGTTCCCACAGACAGGACATAAAATCTTAAGCTACTGGAAAGATAATTCCTGGTAGATATGGGTCTACATGGATAGCTGTGTGACTGGCATCACTGAATCGATATTATTCCAGACACTTTGAGATGCTTGGTGGTTAGGTCACAATTATGCACGGAATTGTATCATAAGTGCTATTTTTTATTCTCACTAGTAAAAAAAAATGTTTTAAAAATCATCATCAGTCTTGGAATGCACTGTTTTATGATGCATAGCATTTAGGAAACCTTAAAATTACATGTACTGAGAGGGAAATCAGATCGTCTCACTTCAGCAACTGAAATTAAACCCCTCTTCTTTTTTCCAACTAAAAGCCGTAGTTAATATTCAATTACTTGGCTTTGGGTTGATGATCTGGATCTGTTTCTCCCATTTCTGAGAAAACTTGTCTATAATATTCAGATCAGTGCTTCACCTTTCTGTTTTGCTTTCTGCATTGTTGAGCAAACCTAACCACTGAGGGAAGCTTAATGCCATGCCTGGCAGTGTGATTGACAGAGACTCACATTTAGCTCTTACAGAGATTGTTCCAACATTATGTGGACTATAGTGAGCATCTATTTTTAAAAATTGTGAAGGCATAGAAAACAAAAGAAGCTAATTCTTTTTGAAAATGTTATAAGAACACAGAATATAATACTTATTTTATAATATCTTTCAGAGAGCTAAATTTACCCTGTAAGTTTAAGAATTATATTAGTCTGTTCTCACACTGCTAATAAAGACAGACCCGAGACTGGGTAATTTATAAAGGAGAGAAGTTTAATTGACTCACAGTTCTACATGGCTGGGGAGGCCTCACAATCATGGCAGAAGATGAAGGAAGAGCAAAGGGGTATCTTACATGGCAGCAGGCAAGTGAGCTCATGCAGAGGAACTCCCATTTATAAAACCATCAGATCTCGTGAGACTTACTCACTACCACAAGAACAATATGGGGGAAACCGCCCCCATGATTTAATTATTTCCACCTGGTCCCACCCTTGACACATGGGGATTCCTACAATTCAAGATGAGATTTGGGTGGGGACACAGCCAAACCATATCAAGAATGTAAATTATATGACAATTAAAATAATTATAAAATTATACTGTTCAGTCTATTTACTGATAAGATGTCCTAGGGAAAACACTGAGAATATTTGAAAAAATTTTCCCTTCTTATAGGTTTTAAATGCAAAGTTTTAAAGGAAATTTTATTTTATTTTTTATTATACTTTAAGTTCTGGGGTACATGTGCAGAACATGCAGGTTTGTTACATAGGTATACACGTGCCATGGTGGTTTGCTGCACCCATCAACCCATCATCTACATTAGGTATTTCTCCTAATGCTATCCCTCCCCTAGCACCCTACCCCGCAATGGGTCCTGGTGTGTGATGTTCCCCCGCTGTGTCCATGTGTTCTCATAGTTCAGCTTCCCCTTATGAGTGAGAACATGTGGTATTTGGTTTTTTGTTCTTGTGTTAGCTTGCTGAGAGTGATGGTTTCCAGTATCATCCATGCCCCTGTTAAGAACATGAACTCATCTAACGGAAAAATATTTAATCTAGTTTCCCTTAACACGTTTTTAGGCCTGAATGTCTCTAGTTTAGGCATCTTGTGGTATTAAATGGTGGACACAACACTGATATCCATTTTAAACTCAGATGACTTGGATCTAAGTCTCATTTTCTATTTACACTTATTAGATCAGGCCCCTAAATCCTTTGGACTATAACATAATTATCTGAAAAATGGGAGTTCAAAATCTCTACCTACATCACAGAGTAGATTCAACAGAGAGAATGTTATGTGAGAACATTTTCAAGTTTTAAAGTACTGTTATCAATTGACACCAGAGGTCATATTTAGACATCTGGTTCCAAACAAGATGGTGTAGATCCAATTTTCCCCATTTCCTCCTCTCCAAATACAGCTAAATATCCTGGAAACAATTTAACAGACATTCACAAAAGACCCTGAAAGATGGAAAGAAGAAGGCAGGAATTAGGAAATGATGCCACAGCAAATGTGTAGGACTTTCTTTTCTCTCCCATATATCTCAGATAGCACACTAAGAAGACCTTCAGCCTAGAATGGACAGCAGGTGTCAACAAACAACAAAAGCAAGCAAACAAAAGAGAAAAGCCTACTATCTCTGGCTGAGGGCAAGGAAAGGGGGAGAGTAACTGGGACATGGGGCAGTCTTTTTCCTGACCCATACCTAGCAGCAGTAGTAGGTCCCTTTAACCTGTAAGTGTGGCATCAGGAGATCCCAGAAAGGGTAACACATCTTGCATCCATAGCGGCAGTTGGAAGCACCTGCACTGGTGAGGTCAGTGAATCCCTGACATCAAACCTGGTTAAATATGGAAAATAATATAATCTCCAAAAATTACAGCTTAGTAGTAAGAAGTTCAGGGACAAACACAATCAATACAATTTCACATTGATTTTGCATTGCTGATTTGAAGTAGTACCTTTGGAATTATGGTTCTAAATCTGTTTGGGTTCTTTACATAGTTTTGGTATCAAAACACAAAATAATGTTTGCTCTTTTTTGTCTGAAGGCAACATTTGTTATCAATTGGTAGCAAAATCCGGTATGGGTGACCCATCCTCTTCCCCATACCTCCCCATATTGTATTAAACCTTAATCTGGAGGTTTAATACAATACTATATCATGTGGGCAGAGATAACAGGCCAGAGAAAACACTTTCCATCCTACAGATCCAGTGTCTAACATCCCTACTAGTCACAATAGGTGACCTAGAGAAGTGCTTTCTGTAATTTGCAAGTGGCACCAGCAGGAATATATGAAGAGCTCCAAAGTCAGGAGAACTAAGCAAACCAAAATAGCATTGAAGAGCTGTGCAAACTAAATGCATTTGGAACTACAGCCTACGAAACAGGCCAGAACCTACATAACAAACCAAAACACAGACATTCTTGGGTAAAATGATAGATTTTATTTTAAATCCATTTAAAAATGGTCTGAATAAAGAATGTCCAGGATAAACATAAATATAAGCCATGAACCAGGACAAACAAGTTGGATGAGAAAAGACAATAAACTAATTCTGATAACCAAGAAAAATGAAATGTCAAATTTATCTGACAAGGATTTTAAAGCAGCCATCATAAAATTGCTTTAACAAGCAATTATGAATTCTCTTGAAACAAAAAATCTCAGTAAAGAAATGGAAGTTATAATAAAGCACTAAATAGAAATTAGAGAATGGAAAAATAAAATAATAGGAATTAAAATCTTGCTGGGTGGGTCAGTAACAGAGTGGATATAACAGGACAGAACAATGAAATTAAGGACAGATCCACAAAGTTTATCCAAAAAATTCAAAAACTTGAAATTGCTTCTATTTCACCAACTTGGAAGCAACGAACCAATTCCTATAAAACTACAAACTACCAAAACTAACAAGATGAAATGCATAACCTGAATAATCCCATAACCATTAAAGCAATTGAATTTGTAATTAAAATCCTCTTGAAAAAAATCTCCAGGACAGTTGTTTTACTGGAGAATTTTACCAGATATTTAAAGAAAAAATTGATACCAATTTTACACAATCTTTTCCAGAAAATAGAAGAGGAAGGAATGCTTACCTACTCATTTTATGTGGCTTGTATTACTATGATACTGAAACCCAATAAAGACAGTACAAAAAAAATTACAGACCAGTATTTCTCATGAACACAGACACAAAAATCCTCAATAAAATATTATCAAGTTAAATAAAACAGTATATGAAAATAATTATTCACCATGTCCAAGTTGGACTTATCCCAGGTATGCAAGGTTTATTTAATATTTAAAAATCACTCAATGTAACCTACCATGTCAACAGTTTAAACAAGAAATATCTTATGATTAGATCAATTGAAAATAGTGTAGATGCAGAAATTACAAGAAATCTACCAAAAAAGTTCCTACAAATAAATGATTTCAGCAAGTACTTGAGATCTATGACCAACACATGAAAATCAATCTCATGTATATATTCTAACAACAAACATACAGAGACTGAAATTAAAAACACAATACCCATTTACATTGTTCAAAGAAAATGGAACGCTTAGGTATACACTAAACAAAACGTGCAATATACTTTTGCTGAAATTACAAAATGCTGATGAAAGAACTCAAAGAAGGCTTAAATAAATGGAAGGGCTTATCATGTTCATGGATTGGAATACTCAACACAGTAAAGATATATATTATTGTCAACTTAATCTGGAGGTTTAATACAATTCCTATCAGAATCCCAACAAGATTTTTGTAGTTCTAGAAAAGCTTATTCTAAAATTTATATAAAAAGGCAAAAGACCTAAAATATCTAAGACAATTTTGATAAGAGTAAAGTAGGAAATATCACTGTATTAATCTGTTCCCACGCTGCTATAAAGAACTTTCTGAGACTGAGTAATTCATAAAGAAAAGCAGTTTAATTGACTCACAGTTCTACATGGCTGAGGAGGCCTCAGGAAACTTATATTCATGGCAGAAGGGGAAGCAGGCATATCTTACATGGTGACAGGTGAGAGAGAGGGTGTGTGTGAGTGCAGGAAAAACTACCATTTATAAAACCATTAGATCTTGTGAGAATTCACTCACTATCATGAAAACAGCATGGGGCAAACTGCCCCATAATACAATCACTTCCCTCTCTTGACACATGGGGATTACAGGTCCCTCCCTCGACACATGGGTATTGCAACTCAAGGTGAGATTTGGGTGGGGACACAGAGCCAAACCATATCAATCCCTCTACCTCAATATTAAGGTTTACGATATAGCTGCAAGAATCAAGACAGTGTAGTACAAGTGAAGGAATAAACCCATAGATGAACAGAATCCAACAGTTTATGACAAAGGTGCACACACAATTCCATGGAAGAAGAATAGCCTTTTCATCAAATGGTGCTGGAACAGTTGGACATCCATAGGAAAAAAAAAAGAGAGAGAGAACCTTACCCTAACTCTTACACATTAAACAAAAATTAACTCAAAGTACACCACTGACTTAAACATAAAAAGTAAAACTATACAATATTTAGAAAAAGTATGAAAAATAATTTTGGACCTGGGGCTACATTGAAGAGTTCTAAGACTTACAACCAAAAGTCTGATTCATAAAAGGAAAAATGATCATCTGGATTTATCAAGGTTAAAAATATTTATCCATAAAAGATCCTGTTAAGGGGATAGAAAGACAAATTGCAGACTTGGAGAAAATGTTCATAAGCAACACATCTGTAAAGATATGTAAAGGAACTTGTATACATAAAGAACTTTCAAAACTGAGTTTAAAAAGCAAACAACTGGCAAAAGACATGATCAGATTTGCCACTAATTAGGATATAGATATGACAAATAATCATATAAAAAGATGTGCAATACCATTAGCAATTAGGGAAATGCAAATTAAAACAAAAAAGCAGTATCACTATACATCTGTCAGAATGGCTAAAATTTAAAAAATACTCATAACCTCAAATGCTGGCAAGGATGCAGAGAAATTGGATCACTTGTTCACTGCTGGTAGGAATGTAAAAGAGCATACCCATTCTAGAAAACAGTTTGGCAGTTTGTCCTAAAACTGAAATGCACTTAGTATATAATCCAGCAACTGCACTCTTGGGTACTTAGAGAAGTAAAAACCTATGTTCACACAAAAATCTGTATGCAAACGTTCATAGCAGCTTTATTCATTCATATTAGCCAAAAACTGGATAAACCCACAAGTCTTTCAATGGGTACCGTAAAACAGACTGTGGTATATCCATGCCATAGCCTACTGGCATAGTGTACTGCAATAAAAAGTAGCAAACTATTGATACACACACTAGAATGTATTTCAATAGAATTATTTTGAGTGGAAAAGTCAATCTCAAAAGTTTACACACATTATGATTCCATTTGTAGAATATTTTTGAAACAAAGTTACTGAAATGAAGAACAGATCAGTAGCTGTCAAGGGTTAGGGATTGGTTAAGGGGAGGAGATAAGCATGGCTATGAAGGGGTAGCATAAGGGAGCCCTGTGGTGATGAAATGGTTCTGAATTTCAATTGCGGTCATATTTATGTATAACTACACATGTGATATCATCACATGGAACTACACACACACACACACACACACACACACACACACACAAGTACCTGGCAAAACGTGAAGTAAGCTCTGTAGATTGTACCACTACCAATTTTCTGGTTTTGATATTGTACTGTATTTATATAAGTTAACATTGGGGGAGGCTAGTGAGGGGCGTCTAAGACCTTCCTGTAAATTCCTTAGTAACTTCCTGGGAATTTATAATTATTTCGAAATTTAAAACGGTTTTAAAAAGTCATATTTGAAAAATTTTGAAATCATTCTGCTACTGTGCAAACCAGATTTGATGATGTCATTATTATTTTAAAAGTTGTATGCATTGAGGAGTAACGACAAGATATAATTCATTGCTCTACATGCGAGTAACTTGAGCAATTAAGAAACAAAGTAGGACAGAATTTTGTAATTCTTACCTAGGCACTACTTTATAGCCACATGAAATATTAACAGGTAGAAGGGGAAAATACATAAATCATTGGTGCAGGAAGGATATTCAAAATACTTAATAACTTTTATGGTCTGGACATAAACCAATCAATAACAGATTCTGGGGCCAACGAGAACAGATGCCAGCCACAACCCAAAATTTGGTACTGGTGCACAACAGTGGAATATCCATCCTACCTGATTTATTTTCGATAAATTGTACTATTTCCCCCACAAAGACTCATAGTCCTAAAATGTTGGTATTTCTGAGTACTTCTGACCTGAAAAGACTGGAAAGGGCACTAAATTATTGGATGAAGCATACCTCAAAACGTTGCTAAAGCACATCACGACTAATACCAGTCAGCTACAAAAGAATTGCTTCTATTAGGATATTTGAAATTTCTTCCTTTTTCACAAACATATAAAATATCAGTACAAAAACAAAATCACATTCAAGTTAATTTATTATATTTCAAGATAGGTGTTCAATATTTGCATATAAATAGTTTTTACAGTTTTGAACTTTTAGTACTTGAATAGTTAATACTGTTAGAATCATTTTATGAGTTCTTCCTTGAGGAAAGATTCCAAGGTGCTATGCGAACATAATCTTAGCAGGTTTATCAGATTAGAAAGATAAATACTGAAAGGTAAAATTAATTTGGTCATACTTAATTTTCTTGAGAAATTAGGATCACTAATTATCAAAACAAATTTAATGAGAAGGCCAAAGCCCCTATTTAAGGGAAGATAAACAATGTAATTTAGAAACAGAATCTGAAATATGAACATAAAAGTATGAACGTTTTAATCAGTGTGTCAGTTTTATAAAACTCATTTAAGAAATGAATTGAAACTAATTAGTGTTTTCTACTATTTTAGAAAGGCAACTTCCTTCTCCTGAAAAACATCCTGTTTAATAAGTATTATAAAGCATGGCATATGCTGTCTTTGTTCATGCACATTGTGGACACTTTTTTAAAAAGATAGACTAATTAATTAGTTCAAAGCATTAGTTAATTCCAATTGAAATGCACTACTCATGCAGGTAAATGGGTTAAGATTATGTAATTTTTTTTCCTGTAGTAACATAAGAAAACTCACTTAAAATTCATACGTATTGAATATAGAAACAAAGTCACCCAGTTCATGCGGATGTAATTATAACTTCATGAAAATTTAGAGACAGCTTAACAGGTTGAAGGGGGGAATGCACCCAGTGTATTACTATCATGTTGGAATTACCTAGGTGGATAATTTTAGCCTATATGGATTTGTTCATTTCCATTTTGCCAGGACATTCTACAGTAATTCAAAGCTGTTAAGGTAGGATAACTATTCAGAATTTTTTGCCAGTTATCTTCTGTAAGGCTCATTTGCTGGCTCAGAGTATTACCTGAAGGAAAGAAAATGATCAGTTATTTAGAATTGATGGCACTACAATCATGGTGCTTCCAACATGTGAAGGCAAATCTGCATGAAAGAGGTAGAACTCCCATTTTACAGGTAAGAAAATCTAGGCTCCCAGAGATTAAGTACCTTGCCCAAGAACCCACAGATCTGGGTTTGGAACAGTTTTTCCTGACTCCAAATCTTAAACAATTTCTTCTCCTGTACATTATAGTGTGATCCTACTGGGTTTAATAACATTTCAACTTTCAGAAAAGAATGGTCCTACAAGGCTTACTTCACTTTTGAAATGGATTCTAACCCAACGCTCATGGGATGTCAGCACAGAAATGCTTGTGATTGAAAATGTCTCAGCAGGATCCCATATTACTGACTCTGAGGGCAGAAATATGATGGGGCTTTACACACACTTTAACCAATCTTGCATCCAAGTTATTCAGTGGTTAACTGCTATTTCTGTGGCATTTTAAAAAAGACTATATTGGCTTGCTAAACAGCACTCCCCCAAATACTAATATTAGAATCCAGTAGTAGGTGGAGACGTTTTTTCTGCCATGTAGACTGCTGCTAAAACTCCAAAAGTGTACAGAGCTATGACAAATGCACAGAACATAATGACTTCAGTATTTCCAACCCTATTGTGAGAGAAGGAAGTATGTTTTCACATTTAGTAGCAGCATTATCCTTTAAGTAAAAAGGCAAAATGATTGCTTTACTGTCAGCAGACTAAGTGCTTGTTTAATATATATTTGTTCTGAGCCATCCATGTCCTGTTTCTCATTAATACCAATGAGAACACTTTTGTTAGTTTTTTCTCTAGTCTAGTTAGCATCCCCTCTCATCTCTCTTTTACTTTTCTTCCTCTTATATTAATTGGACTAGGAATTAACTTTACTCATTTATGTAAACAGATCTGAAGATGCAAACATTTCCAGACACATATCTACATATACTACATACCTCTATACATACTGAACACACATATATGACAAAATAATATATAATCTTCAGTTATTAAAATGTAAATTAGGATAACAGTAAAGATTTTATGACATCCAGCCCAGTAACATCCAAAATGTACAATTTTAAAATTACTGCACTAAAATTTCTGCTATGATAGGATGGAGTGAGTAGCTTATTAGACATGAGAAAACAGAAAGTCTAGATAAAATGTAAAAAAATAAGCAGCTGAAAGAAATCAGAAACTAGCTGAAGCAACATGATTCTCAAAAGGGAACCCTGGAGAGGTGAAGGAAGAATTTGCAGCTGCTTTTTGTTGAATCTGGGCTCTTAGAACAGTATAGACTCGGCCTGGGGAAAACACCGCTGCTGGACATTAAAGAAACCAGAAGAGTGAGGACTCTTGAGGCACTGGAGTGACAAATATAGATGTGAGAGATTTCAAACAGTCAGTCAGTTATCTCCTGACATTTGTCAGTTCTGGAGCTGTAGGATCTAGAAGCAAAAGAGTTACGCTAAATCCCCTGAAAAACACCTCAGATTTTTGGGAGACTGGCAATCCTGAGAAAAAAAATATTTAAAAATATTGGTGTTCAAGACCTGCCAAGAGTAGAGTCCCACACAAACATGGTAGATTACGGTTTGTCCTGTGGATCAAATTCAGCCCGCCCCAATTTTTGTGTGGCCCATGGGCTAAGAATAGTTTACACATTTTCGAATAGTTGAGGAAAAATCAAAAGAAGAATATTTTGTTATGTGAAGTATATAAAACTCGCCCTGGCCCAAGATGGCAGACGAGGCCACCTGACGTGTTCTGTCTGAGATTCCGGCACTGAAGACTAATGCAGGACCCCAAGATTGGGAGTTGTGGGTGCAGCGACTGAAGAAGGAGTATCAGTCCCTTATCTGGTATGTGGAGAACAACAAGAACGCCAACAATGATGGTCCCAACTGGAGTCCAACAAGGTGGCGACTCGGTGGTTTGGAAAGTGTTGGTATATCCATGACCTCCTGAAATGTGATTTTGACAACGAGTTTGAAATTCTTATCACATATCTTACTACTGCCCCAGAAATTGCAGTCCCCGAGCTGGATGGAAAGACAGCAAAGATGTACAGAGGTGGCAAAATATGCCCGATGGATCATTTCAAATCTTTGTGGGCCAGGAACATACCCAAATTTGAACTAGCCCATCCCATGGCTCTGGGGCTGGGTCCACGGCTGGCAGTGGAAATCCCTGATCTGATTCAGAAGGGGGTATTCCAGCACAAAGAGAAATGCAACCAATGAAGGACCAAGCCACTGAGGCAGGGCAGAGGGACTTTTGATAGGCTTCGGTCCTGTTTTCCTGTGTATTACACTTAACTCATCTAACTGCTTCCTGGGACACCCTCCACCTCTAGTTGTCACTAAGTAGCTGCAGCAGGAGGAGGGGGGAAAAAAAAGCCAACACACCAAGCAGTATTGCTACTGGGTTTCTAAGGCTGCACAGGGAAGCGAAAGACTGGTCTTTGGAAAATCAAGAGGCAATTTTTATCCTCCCCCCAAGTGGAACAATATGCGGTCCTGGAGGCATGGGGGTAACTGGAACAGAGTACATAGTCTTTCTGGTTTCAGGAGACAACCCATCAATAAAAGCTGCTTCCTCTGGTTAAAAAAAATAAAAAAAGAAAGAAAAAGAATAAGAAAGTACAAAGAAAGTATCCAAAACTCAAATTTTGATGTCCATACATAAATCCTTATCAGAACACATGCATGACCTTTATATATTGACATATGCTGCTTTTGTACAATGAGTGCAAAGAAACTGAATGACCTGCAAAACCTAAAGTCTTTATTACCTGGCCCTTGACAGAAAATGTTTGCCAACCTGCACTAGGCTGTTAGTTGAAAACTCTGGTGGCCAAACACTCAAAGAACAGTGCAAACTCAACCCAACCTCACGCTGGCTCAGTTCTGGTTTGGATTAGGGTAATTAGCTTTCACTCTATCTGCCTAGCAGAGGAACGGCAAATCTTTGCTGGAAAAAGATATCATCATTGGAGCCTCTACATTTTTTAATACACATTTTACATATATTCCTGCATTCAGAAAATTACTGTATTAACTTTTCTCTGAGCTGAAGTGTGATACATATGAAGAATCATGACTTAGCTGGCAAGTTCAATAGCAATCCATTAACATCTAGTGTTGTTATTAAGTAATACTAATCTATGTCATTTAAAGAAAAGTAAAACATAGGTAACAATGTTACCTAAAAGCACTTTTCTTGGCAAGAAAACTTAAAATAGGTGTCCAGAATAATAACATTCTAACAAAGTAGATGTTAGTTTCCACTGTAAAAATGGTCCAAAAATATAAATATGTGAATTATTTATTTTGTAGTAAATGAAAACAAACAGCAGTTGACGAAGTTACAAATCATCCCGATCTATAAACTGAATTCTAGAACTTGTTTCTCAATGACATTTGGTTCAGAGGACACCAGCATCATATTGTAGGCATCTACCATCTTGTGAAGTCTGATAAGCACAGATGTGGGAAAAACAATGCTGAAATGTTATAATTATGCAATATGTTATGCTTGCATCTCTCTCAGGATTTTAAAATTTGATTTTAGTAGCTTTTTATAATAAAAAGCACAACTCAAAGGTGCAAGACAGCTGAGAAGTTCAATATGTCACAGAACTGCAAAATTGTTAAATTCACTTTAATTAGGATTTACTAAGGTTTTACAACTGTGGCATAAGTAAATCATAACTCCCAGTTAGAACAGGTTATGTTAATTTTCAGACTATCACATTTTGTAACACATGTTTCATTAGTGTCAATGAAATATAATCCAATCATGCTTACAAGTTCAGGTCATACAATAATTGTATGGGATTCAACTGCATACAGTTGTACTATTATACAGAAAGGTACAGATGTGGTTATGAATACAAAATTAAATATAAACTAAAACTGGATATTTGTACATTTATATATGTTCATATAAATTACAATCTCTAATTTTTAATTTAACTCAGTCCCTAGCCTGTGAACAGTTACCTTATAATATAGGAATGCACAATGTCACGTGGATAGTATCTGAGAAAGTCAGAATTATGCTTGAAAAGAAAGGCATTTTAGAATTAGACACTTTTTTAAAAGTTAACTTTTTAAAAACTTTGTTTAAAGTTCAAATATTCTCTGCTGTTTTCTTCACCTTTAAGAGCTCCTCAATGACAGAAACCTCTGAACAGAGCTCTAATAATTTAATCACATAAAGAATGTGAATGTGGTCATATAATAAATCATTAGAGAGTATGCTATTGATCATCTTAAACTATATGTGCTCCTTTAAACTCAATATTTAAAAAAAATTACAAGTATCATCAGTAACAGACTTCACCCATATAATTTATGAATTTAAAAAACAAGGTTTACATTTATCTAGTCCTCAAAATTATTTTTAAAAAATTCTTCACATGCATGAAAACAGTCTATTTTAAAGCAGGTCAATATTAGAACATTGAGAACTGGAAAATACTAAGGCTAATCTAAGACATTCAGGCAACTGGTTATTTTATTTAAATGCCTGATTCAAGGAAAGCATTTCTTTATATTACTGAGTCCTTAATAATTGCTAGAATGCTATGCCTTTGAAAACAAACTCAAATATTATAGTGCCACAAACTGTTTCTCTTATGCATCATATCTGACCCCAATTAAAAGATCAGAGTCCTCAGAGCGACATATTGCTAACAAAAAGTCCTTAGTAGGTAGTGGAAAGTCAGGCCAGGAGTCAGACAGAACCAACAGAGATGACAGAGATGTGATATTCAGCACAGCCTCCTCGGAGAGAAAAAGCAAAACCACATGGCCCTGCTGAAATGCCGAGTGAATTCTCTCTCTTCTCTGAGCATTAAACATTACATCGTTAAAATTGTTTCAGCTAGATGACTGCCTCTTCAGGTGAGACTCTCACTGAAGAAACACAAACATTCTCAAAGCACATTGCTGAACACCATAAAAACTTCATAACCTACCATTTTCTTTGCACTCTTCTGGAGGTTTAGCCTTTTTCGCAAGTCGTGGATCCAGCCATGATGTTGTCTTTGTGTTATGGCTGAAAAGAAAAGAGATCACTCTGAACAGACACATACTAAAAGGAATCAAGTTTATTCCTTAAAAAAAAAAAAAAAAAAAAAAAAAAAAGCAGGGTTAGTCCAACAAAATTGCAATCGATACACTTAATTTGCTTACTGGTTCTAAGTAGCCCTGAAGGAGGTGTAAGAGTAATTGTGCAAGGCAGCTGTAAATTTGGCAACCTCAGCTCCCTGTCCTCAAAGCAGCTATTTTTATTAAAATCAACTAGAATGTTGCCAAGTTAACCTCATTGAAAATGCAGAACTCATCCAGAGCAAAAGGAATTTATTACAAATACAGGATTCTCCAGTTGGAAGAGCACAGTCCACGGGCTCTGATAATGTTTCCTGAGTTTTGCAAAAGAATTATTTTCATCTTAAACCTACCCTTTTCATAAACAGTTGTTTTGTTACCCTTTAACTACAGAGCTGGCAGAGGCAGTACAAAAGTGATGCAGATTATAGCATGTTCTTGGGATTCCTGCATTTTCTCAATAAGTGATTAATAGCAATTTTATTAACTCACATTAAACTATCTTTCATCTAAATACTTTCAACCCAGCTCAGAAGGTAGGGGACAAGACTGCCTGCGTTCTAATGTTTCTGAAATGGAATTTCCAGAAATTAATGATAAAACAATATTTTTGAAAAAATGTTTCCTTGTAAGACTTTTGCCAGAAATTTAACAAGTAAAGGAGAGATATTCTTAGCGTTTCTTAAAGTGGTTGTGAAATAACCTGCATTGGAATTACCTGGTGGACAATGCATATTAACAATGCATATTCTGGGTCCACAAAGAACTATCAAATAAGAATCTTTGAGATGGGGCTACACAATCTCCATCACTGGCAAGCACTCCCAGTACTTCTTATGCACACTACAATTCAAGAACCACTCATGGCTCGTAATTGCTCATCGAGGCCAAAATATTTACTGTGTACAGCTGTCTCAAGGGATCTCATCTACCAATGGACAAATTATCAAGAATGCAACATTTGTGAGGGCCTTGGGAAAAGAATGAGCAAAGGCACAGGTGTGGGAACATGTGAGGTGTTTCCAGGGAACAGTCAGAAGGCCAATGAATGAAACATGAAAGGAAGAATAGAAGAGAAGATGGAAATAGAAATCAGAGCCAGGTAATAGGCATACTTTAGCACAGTTGTAAGGAGGTCAAAATGGTAATGATGACACAAATTTCACATGTATTCTCTTTATTTAATGAAATTTAACTATATGTTGCCAATCATAACCACAAATGTTAGCTAGATAATCTGATAAACCAGTCTGTACTTGCAATGAAGGTCAGAAAATTCACCCAGGTACTGTATTTAATCACAAATATGTAAAAACCAAGTTCCTTCTTAATGGAGGAACTTTCAAGGCAGGAAGGAGGGAGGATGGAGTCAAGATGGGTAGCAGAAGCTATTCTGAGGTGTTAAATCACTCTTCAAATAGCATTTTCTGAATGATCATCCATCCCATCTGTGTAGGTATAGAGCCATCTATGATTTGAGAACTGTGACACAAAGACCCTTGGGTCATGAAGTTTCTGCTGCTGAAGAAGATGCCATTTTATTTCTGATTTCCACATGGGATAAAGACAAAGTATTCTCCATCACATTCTTAACATTTAAGAGCTCTTCGATGATAAATGCCTCTCAACGGGCTCTAATAAGTTGATCAGATAAAAGCTGTGAATTTGATCAAATAATAAATCATCGGGAGAGCATGCCAGCTTTTATTTTTTCTCAGTTTGACCCTTGTAAAGTCTGATGGTGCTTCATTATCAAGTTTTAGAAGGATATAAAGTATTGCAGGCACTTTCATCTGGTTCTGGCCTTCGTTTGTATGTCAACATAATCCAGCATTTTCTTCTGAACTAAAGACTTAAAGCTTAAGGATGCAGGTTCTGACTATTCCTAATGTGAGGATAGGGGCACTGGGTTCAGTGTTTGCTGCTCTCATTTTTTAAAAAAATCACTTAAAAAATGCTCTTTATAGACATGCCTCAGTCCAAATTTTGTGTGTGTGTGTGTGTGTGTGTGTATGTCTATGTTTCTATGAGGTGGGGAGAAATCTTGGGAAGTAAGCAGGAAAATACATTTCTCTTCTCTTTGTCCTCACCTGCTTCTTCCAAATCCTTTCCCCTTTTTGGAGAAAAGTCATTTCTAGGCTCCTTAGACATATTCACAAAAGCAAACACATCCTTGTGTAAGTATTAAGGGTACATTACTAAGCCACTGCAGAGAGTCCAATTACCATTTCTACTGCACACCACCATGGGTCTCAAATACTGGCTAATTTAGTAGAGAACTGTGAATTTTCCAGCTTTCCTGAGTTTATATAAAGCATTTCATTACAGGCTGATTTTTTTTAGGTTGAACTAGCATTAACGGTATGTCACTTTAATGCATTTTGACAGATTGAGTCTCTTATAGTTAACACCATTTTTAGCTGATCTTCAGAAACGATTCTGAAAGCAATGTGGGTAGTAGTTACCTTCAGTAATTGTCTTAAACATCACATGAAGATCCAGCACAGTATTTTTCAACAGTGGTTCTCACCAGCCTTGTAATTTGCAGGCTCCTCCAAGATTCCTTGCAAATAGGATATTTTTAATGCATTGGGAGACAACAGACCAACCAGCTCTTCCACTTCCCTTAAATTACATATTTTAAACCTTAATAATTCCATTTGCAAACAGAATTAAATGTCGGGCAGGAAACTGTGTTCAAAATGGGATCATTGAGGGATTTTTTCCACATTCTGTGTACTATCAGGTTTAAGGAAGTTATTTCCTTTCAGTTCCTAGCTAGGGCAGATTCAGGTGCATGACATCTGTTTTCTGCATCTATCCAAACTGTGTGTCACATAAATACCAGGAAAAGAAAATGCTAGATAATTTTATATTTCAATTCAAGTTTCCTTAACAGAGACACATACACATACATAGGCTACATTTGCACAGAAACTTTTCTTATTCCAGCCGGAGAATGCAACAAATATTTTCTAGGAACTTTGAATCACACTAATAAACTACTTCATGTATTTTTAGGATAAAGCGAATGTGATGATCATGAAAAGTGAGAGGTCAAGTGAAAAAGCCAGTAGCTATTTAAGTTCAGTTAATGTCATATTTTAAAACTGGGATGAAAACCAAAAACAATGGTTTATCATATGGGCATATCCCAAACTCTTCTCTGATGTTAAACTAAACACTGGGTCTGTCTAGAGGACTGGAATAAGCCAGAAGTGAAATTTCAGTCAAGTCCGCATTTCTAGTTTAAATTCATATCAGAATGGCCTTGAAAATATGCAATAGGCGGATCAGCAATGAACAGACATTCCTGTACAACTTGTAAGCTTAAATTTTGCCAAACTGACAGAAGCAGCAGGTTAAATAATACCCTATCTTCTGAGAAAACATTCTTCTCACATGGAACATGCTTCATTTCAACAGGAAAAGCTATTTACAGTGCAGCACACCATTGCAAAGTTATTCTATCTCGTGTCATTTCTTGATTGTCTACTGTGTCAGGGAAAACAGCAGAACTTTCAGATATGTCCCTTCATTTAATGCTAATGAGCCTTTGTGGCTAAGTATTATGAATTCCATTTTATAGATGGAGAAACCCAGGTTGGGGGAAGGTGAGTAACTTGCCCAAGGCTAAACAGCTAGTGCATGAAACTGAAAGAGCCAGCTAGCATGAAACCCAGATATATCTGACTTCCAGGTACAAGGTTTTCTTTCTTTCTTTCTTTTTTTTTGGTCTGAAACCAGAGGCATCTGGAACCTCACACTTGACTTTTTATACTGAGGTACTTCATTTCACTCCCTGGGATAGTAATCAAGAGTCTGTTTCCCAGCTTCTGCCAGTAGTTTAGAAATAGGCCTTTACCTACTATTTATGGATAGTAATTATTGAATTCCTTTTTAAGTGTAAATGCTTTGCACTTAGTAAGTATGATATTAAGTTCCATGTTCATAGAGACGAAAGAGAGCACTGTGATTGAGGAGGCATTGATAATATCACTGGAAAAGTTTTCTCCCTATAAACTTAAATTCTGTATTTGAATCACTTTCTTTTTATTTTCTTTTCTTTTTTTTTTTTTTGGACAGGATCTGACTCTATTGCCCAGGCTGAAGTGCAATGGCATGATCTTGGCTTACTGCCACCTCCACCTCCTGGGATCAAGTGATTCTCCCACCTCAGCCCCCAGGTAGCTGGGACTACAGGTGCATGCCACATACCCGGTTAATTTTTGCATTTTTTTTTTTTTTGTAGAGATGGGGTCAAATTCCTGAGGTCAAGCAATCTGCCTGCCTTGGCCTCCAAAGTGCTGGGATTACAGGCATGAACCACCATGCCTGGCCCTGAATCACTTTCAAATCAATTTTTCTTCCTTCAAATCTGAAAATTTTTCTAAAATGAAGTCTTCTTAGAAAGCAGATTCATATAATCTACATATGAATATTTGGTCTTAGAAGCTATATTAAAGAATTATGTTATTAAGAAATGCTATCAATGGATGCACTATTTGTTAGGAGCAAAACTTAAATTTTTCTTATAGATCATGCCATATTCTATTTTTCTGTTCCAGCTTTTCATTCACTCTATTATTTACTCTATTGTTTGTCCAGTCAGGGCACAAACCTCTTTTCCATTTCTTAGGTATATACATAACTGGATCTTCAAGGGTAACCTAATTCAAACCTAATATTAAAACATGTTCTCCATTCCTAATTTCTGTTTCCTTTTCTTTTCTTTCCTTCTTTAATATCGCCAGAGCAAAATGTTTTCACTGCTGTACAGCTATTGGAAAAATTCAATTTCATCAATTGAAATGTTCTTAGTGAAATGAAAAACTTTTATTATTAAACACATTCCTTTCCTTTGCCCTGTTTTCTCTAAAACTAGAAACAGACTTAAAACGATGATTAATAAGTCCTCCAAATAGCCAATTCTGAATCTCAATCTTAAACTGATAGCTAAATGATATTTCTCTCCACCCTGGGAAATACCACGCCAGAAGAATAACAAGAGATTAAATCCAGTGACATTTGATTGCATAAAACAATCTTCTGAACAAGATAAACAAGGTTCAGTAAATATTCTGGAGTCAATAGCAATTCAAAATGTCTGTGGATGATAAGGTTTCAATAGTAGTAGTGATATAGGTTCAGAGGCAATAATAACAGACTGATGACTTGACTTTAGGTTTAAACAAACACTTTTATTATTATTATAAGTTCTAGGATACATGTGCAGAATGTGCAAGTTTGTTACATAGGTATACACATGCCAGGTATACACATGGTGGGTTTGCTGCACCCACCAACCTGTCATCCACATTAAGTATTTTTCCCAATGCTATCCCTCCCCTAGCTCCCCACCCTCCAATAGGCCCTGTGTGATGCTCCCCTCCCTGTGGTCCATGTGATCTCATTGTTCAACTCCCACTTATGAGTGAGAACATGCAGTGTTTGGTTTTCTGTTCATGTGTTAGCTTGCTGATAAACATTAATTTTTAAAGGTATATAAATTGAGTAGGTTTTACACCATAGTCAATAAAATCCTGAGGATAATTATAATGTTTTCCAAAAGACTTTCTCTTCCTTCTATATCATTTCAAAATAATTATTAAAGGCAATGATTGGATATATCTAATGTGATAAACAGTGGAAACTTGTTCCTTCAAGACTCCACTCACCCAAAGTTTCACTACTTTTTTCTATCTACACATAGGTAATACACAAATAAAGCTACTGTCAATGAGCACTTTAGTGGTTGTTTCCTAAATAATATTCCTACAATTTCTCTTAAGCATATGAATATTTGCATTTGCCATTTTACCTTTCATGTGTTTAGAGAATATTTTAAAAGAAGTTTCATTATGAATATTGTTTTGGATATTGTGGATGTGTATTGTACACTATTTTGTCTAAAATGTTTATTTTCTGTCTGGGAATTATACCAGAATCTTGTGCAGGCACAAGAAAAAAATTATGAAAAAATATTCAATGTATCTCCTGTTTTTGTAATACGATTGACAGTAAGCCCAGACCAGATTTTGTGACTAGTAAGATATGTCAAGTATAGAATAAGAAAGTATATTTCTCGTGTTGCTGCATACCAAAAAAATTGATTTTGTATTTCTATCCAATAAATTTCCAAAGTATTTTATCTTTTATTTAATAAATGATGCTTAATTTTTTTTTTTTGGAAATGGCAATTGGTGATTTAATTAAAACTTAAGGAGATACAGAAATAGGAACACAAAAAGAAACAAACTAATTGTCTGTTTGTTTAGAATTTAAAAGCAAATTCAGCCCTGACAAATATTTGGAAACCATATACAGCCATGACATTTTTCACAGATGTGATTTTCAGTTTCAAAAGCCTGCATTTAAAAACCTGTTATTTAAGATGACATAGTGTTCACTGCCATTCAGGAAGATGGCAGTAAACAAATAGGTTCTTGTTGTCTTTTTGTTTTTTGCCAAAGCAATAGCAGTCTCTTTTGTGTCACTAACTAAACTGACTCCCAAACAAAGAAGCAATTTAATGGGATTCCCAAAGCATGTCAATCCAGATTAACCCTGTGGTAGTTCTTCTTTTATGGAACATTTAGCCTCTGGAGTAGTGAATTGCTCGCCAAGAAACTTATAAAACAAATACTATTTGTAATATAAAAGTTTAGTTTTTTTCTCAGCCAATGTTTGTTTATATCGGAGGTAGTATGAAATAATGGGAATGACTTTGTAGAGTGAAAGAGTTATGTGACCTTGGGAATGTTAATTTGTCCAAGGATGCCTCAAAGTCTCGTCTATGACACGTGGATAAACCAAACACTTTATAGGGCGGTGGTGATGTGAAGCAGGCATCACATCAAATTGGTTAAGGACAAGGACCACGGAGACAGTCTACATCCCATGAAAGTCTGAATCTTGTCAGTTTTTTTTGACTACTGTATTTTCAGGATTTAGAATGATTCCCAGGACATAATACATGATCAATAAACCTCTGTTGAATAAATAGAATCAAAGAGCCCTGGCTATGTCTGACTTTTTGGCAAGTAGTTACTTCTGAAAGCCTCAGTTTCATAAAGTGAGGATTAAGTGAACGGAGTATAAATGCTTAATAGATGAACCATTGTTGTTAAGTTAACCTGAACACACCCTTAAAAAGGTGGGCGCTTGATATATAATAACTCATTTGAATTTACATATTCTCATTTGAATTTATAAGTGATATACTGCCTATTTCAAAGATAATGCTAATGAAGACGATGACATGAGTCAAAGAAACTACTGGTTTTACACAGTATTATACATTTAAAAGTCTCCTGAAAATTATGAAACATAAGACATTATTACTATTTTAAAGCATGTTTGGAAGAGTGTGTTCACTCAAAATTTAAAATTATGCTGCATAAAAATATTTTCTCAGCAATTCTCCTTTTCCAATTAAATGTCATTCTACAGGATAGAAGAAATCTGCTTTTATCAAAGGAAGCAGTTTGAGTAGTGTGGGAAACATAGTGGGCCCACTAGTTTACCAGGGTTGCTGAGGGCAGAAAAAAACCTTTGCCTCTTAAATGCAGAACCTCTAAACCTTCACCTCTTAAATGGGGAACTTCTAAAGGACGGAGTCATATAACTATTTTGCAAGATCAAATAAACCAATAAATATTTCAAAACATAATTGCATAATAAAAGACAAGTAAATGGAATTGCCTGTTACCTTAATTCAAAACCTATACTGTTTAATATATGTCTTTTAAAACTACATATTTCAAATCAATGTTCCAGTGCAGAGTTCCTTTATATATAGAAATAACTATTCTATCTATCTATCTATCTATCTATCTATCTATCTATCTATCTATCTATCTATCTATCTATCTATCTTATACACAGAACCAAAGGATCATTCTCCTTTGTTTCACTTATTTTCTGTTTTGTCATGATCTTCATTTCACAGGAGACAGACTTCAGCAAAGTCTAATGAAAGGGGGGGATCTGCCAGAGGAGACTTTCATTACTCTAAGCAGCTCCCACAATATCTGCACAAGAGAAAAGTTTTTACTGATGTCAGCACTTCTTCCCTCACAAATCTCTCTCATTTTTCTTCTCCTTTCTTTTCCCTCTGGTTTACCTTCCTCTTATGGTATTCTACCTTTCCTTTAAAAAACATTTTTTTACTTATTTTTTAATTGATAAAAATTATATGTACTATATTTTTGAAAATTGCTGAGAGTAGATTTTAAGCGTTCTTATCACAAAAAAAATGACAAGTATGTGAGGTAATGCGTATGTGAATGAGCTCAACTGAGCCATGCCACAATGTGAACCTATTTCTACTTTCCCTTTCTATCATACATGCTGGTACATAACTGCTTCAGGACTACCTCTGAGACATATGGTGGCTTTGTCCTTAAGACATGTCTTATTGCTCAACCATGCTCCCTCCCCAATCACTGTCTCCTGTTCTACAAGATGTGTTTGCAAGGGCCTTTCATAGTATGGAGTTTGTTAGTCCCATAAGGCTTCTTTGTCATAGAAGCAAAGGAACTCACAGATAAATGACAGTGGGTGGAAATGTTGATTTAAATGTAATTAGGAAAGGAAGGAACATTCCAGGGCAAAGAGTGAAAACAGACAGGAGAAAATCAGTGAACTAAAGAAAAAGGAAAGCACAGTAAACCATAGGCAGAGAGAGGGGAAACTGTAACGTTGTTGGTGAGATGGTACGGACATGAAGGACCAGACAAAAAGACGCTGATTCACTGCCCGCTCTGTGATACCTGAGTTCATCACACCAAATCTTGAGGTTCAAAGGTAACCTTTATGAAGGACAGATGAATCACAAACTGGGGGTAAGGCAGAGGGTGTCGGGGAGCAGGCGGGCGGGAATGCCTCCAGTCTTTGGAGGAACTTAAAGCAGGTGTCATAGACTACCTCGATCCTGCCTCCTCTGTTAATCACTTCCCAGACAGTCACTTCCACCATGACTCCAGGCTCCTTCTTTCACCTTATTCTCCCTCAGCATCAGCTCTTTCCCCACAGATGAAATTGTTTCCTTCACTTTGTTTTAATTTTCCACCTCCATCCATCTCTCCTCCTAATACTGTCCACCAGTCCTTCCCTCCAACATTAGGAAGATTAAAAAACAACAAACTCAAACAACAACAACAAATGCCGCTCCTTTGCTTGCCTTTCAAAGCACTAATGATCTAGAAACAAAAACTAAGCAGTCATTTCCTGGGATTTACTAACTAATACATACTTCTCTAGTAAGGTCAGGGGTTTCTTCACCATTCCTAATACACCTAGGGACTTTGTCTTTGTAATGACAGCTCCCATACCCGGAATGCTCTATCTACCCATTGCTAACTTTTCAAGTCTATGTTATCTCACCTTCTCTCTGGTGACCCTTTTATATCTTAAATCTATTCTAAGCTTTGGCTTCCCTGAAGAGTATCACAAAATTCAGAATTTGTTGATCAATTGTTTATAACTTTTTGTCTCTCTTCCCCATATTGCCAACAAGTTTGAAAGCAAGGACAAAATCTTACACATGTTTGAATGCCAACACTGGCTGACTGACAAGAGTCATAGAATCATTTTGCTAGATTCTCTCAAGCCCTGACCGACCCTCACTACTTCCTATATACCTGGAACATAAGTTCTGTCTTCTGAAGTTCCTTTTCTTCATAACCTCAATACCTGATGTAGTTAAAAGAGGAAAGTTTACTTTACAATCATACACAAAAAAAGTTTTTATGATTGCATTATTGGAAACACTGTAAGAAAACAGTCTTTAATCAACTTGTCATGCTGCTTTCCTTTTATTATTTTCCATATAGCCTTATTCCCCTTGTCTTATATAATAAAAATATGTATATCATCAACTTCCTTATTCCGAACATCAATTGTTCTGAACATCTATTTGTGACCTCATATATAAGATTTGTATTTTGAGTTCTGGTCTGCAATGATGTCATGCTGTCTTCATTAATATCAAAATTATGTTTCTAGATATGATTATTTTAAATTGTTCACTTTTTTAAACATTCTATTTTCCAATTAATTGATAAAAGATGCCTTGGTCATTGATTACAGCAATAAGAAATAATGTAAGAGATTCTTATTCCTTTTAAAATTAGAACATTTTCTGAAAGGTGAACACTATTGATTCATTTTCTACAAAACACTGTTTCTCATCCATGTTGGAGTCAAGCAGAGCACCGAGTAATTATCTGATTATGTAGTCCCTTGGTTACATGTGTCAGAGTTTCCAACTTCACGTGAGAATTAAATATTGACATGTGGTAACATTTCAATTTCTCAACTGAATTCTGCCTATAGAGATCTGAGTTATAAATCACTCCAGGTTGGAAAAGAAAATCCAGTTTTAATGTATTTCTTAAATAATCAGAGTTTTCATATTTTTATCCACTGTCAAAACTGAAAACTTCAGTTTCTATTATTTTCACTCTTTGAGGCTTATACAACTTTGAGAGGATAAGGTTGTTCATTTACATTAGTTTCTGTTTTTATTCTTACTAATGAACATTTTGGTTGTCTTGTGCACATCAACAACTTAATTTTGTGCAAAGATTTTCTATTTTGGAATTTTTAAAAAGTTGTTTTAATCCAAGAAGCTAAAGAAAAGCCTGACACTATTAAGATGTATACAAAAATTATATTTTTAAAAAATGTCCTAAAAGAAAGATTAGGTTGAGTATTACTAAGAAGTTCAGGATTTGCACTACAGTTTCCTTAGCAAGTCATAACAATTGTAAGCAATTAATATAATGGAATATAGTAAAAGGAAGTATAATGAACTATACAAAGCCAAATTATTTTACCGACATCTGACATCGGGGTCAAATGCTAAAAACATTTTCTTTGGCTGGGTGCAGTGGCTCACCCCTGTAATCCCAGCACTTTGTGAGGCCAATGTGGGCGACCACCTGAGCCCAGGAGTTTGAGACCAGCCTTGGCAACAAGGCAAAGCCCCATCTCTACTAAAAATACAAAAATTAGCCAGGCATGGTGGCATGCACCTGTGATCCCAGCTACTCAGGAGGCTGAGGCGGGAGGACTGCTTAAACCCTGGAGGTCGAGGCTGCTGTGAGCTGTGACTGTGCCACTGCATTCCAGCCTGGGTGACAGAGTGAGACCTTGTCTCAAAGACAACCAACCAACCAACCAACCAAACAACATCAATATTTTTTATTTTGTGACCTATTACTTCAAATAGTTGCATTCTATTAAACTCCCGGACATGATGGTGAATATTCCTGCAACTAGCTTAGATAATAGGAAAAAAAAATTTCATTTCGACAAGATGGGGGTCCTAGGAGGAGTTGAGTAAGCACTTTCTCATGATCTCTAGACTATTCCTAATTCAATAATAACATAACATGGAGATTTGTCTTTTTAGTCACAGTTATAAGAGATTGTAGGGTGCAATTATTTAATCCATTGTTTGATTTATATCTGTATTCTAGGATGCTTTACTGTGTTAAGGCACTATCCCATCATTCTCTCACAAATAAAAAAGATGTTACCAGAAGTTCATGATTTTTGGGGTTTTTTTTTTTTTTTCACTTCTAACTTGCTACATCATTTATATCCTGCTATGATCTTTTTGGCACTGTTGAAAGAAATGTGTGAAACTCACTCAATGAAGTAGACTTCCCCCTTCTCTGTATAGGCCATTTCCCAGTTATCAGGCAATGGGTCTGGTTCCTCACTGTCTTCAGGTTTAGTTGGCTTTGTGTCATCCATCTGCTCCTTCAGCTCCTCAGGCTGACTGTACAGTGGTGCAGGATAAGGCTGGGAGGGCATCTCCCCTGAGGCACCTGCACTCTTGTCTTCATGTTCACTGGATTCTGTAAGAGAACAAGAGCATGTGGTTAGTCACTCCAGCCATGGTAACTCTGGACTGAGTATGGAGAATGCTGTACCAGGGAATAAACTCCATGAATAAACTCTATGAAGGCTAACAGGAAACATTTCTGAAAAAGCATAATGATCACTAGGCCTATTTGAGTTCTCCTTTCACTCCTCATTGTCATCTATCTTTCAGCTAATTATTGTTGTTTACAGAATTGGAGGTTTGAAGGATGTAATGTAAGGACCATTTCACAATACAGGTATGGTGAGCAGAATGGGCCCCTGAAGATGTTCATATCCTAATGCCTGGAATATGTGAATATTGCCTTACATGGCAAAAGATGATCTGCAGATGTGATTAAGAACCCTGAGATGGGGGGATTATCTTTGATTATCCAGATGGCCTCATCCGGATGATTATGACTAAATGTAATCACAAGGGTCCTTAAAAGTGAAAAAAGTAGGCAGAAAAGAAGGGTAAGAGGGAGAATTGACTACTGAATCATGGCCAAAGAGATGCAATGTTGCTGGCTTAGAAGACAGAAAAAGACCATAAGCCAAGAAATATTGGTGGCCTCTAGAATCTTGAAAAGGCGAGGATATGGATTATTTCCTAGAGAATCCAGAAAGGAACACAGCTCTGCCAACAAGAAACACAGCTCTTCCATAGTTTCAGTTACCCACGGTCAACCAGGGTGCAAAAACAGATGATTACAGTACAGTAAGACAGTTTGAGAGAGAAAAAGACCACCTTCACATAACTTTCATAATAGTATATTGTTATGATTATTCTATTTTATTATTTGTTGTTAATCTCTTACTGCATCTGATTTATAAATTAAATTTTATCATAGTTTGTTTTGTTTTTTTTTTTGTGTAGTATATATAGGATTTGGTACCATTTGAGGTTTCAGGCATCCACTGGGGGTACTGGAGCACATCCCTCATAGCTAAGGGGAGCTACCATACAACAGAGCAAAAAATACCTTAAGAGAAATGATAACAGGCTTGGAGGACAGGCCCAAGATCCCCAACATATAAGCAGTATGAGTTCCAGAATGAGAAGAAGGAACACACAAGGAAGAAATAATAAGTCAATAAACAATAGAAGAAAATTTATCTAAGATGAAGAAACACCAGTCTGCAGATTGAAACAGTTCACTGAATCTGAGGCCAGATTAATGAAACATGCAGACACTTGGATACATCTAGTTGAAATTTCCAAACTACAATATTAAAAGGCAACTTTAGCAGCTTCCATACTGAACAGATGTGATTACTTACAAAGAAAAGAGGAACAAAAGAGCATCAGAC